>NC_021162.2:11034407-11046838 GCF_000331145.2 Cicer arietinum
TTATAACATTCTTCTTCAAAATGTATAATTATATTTAAGGTTCCCCTAAAGATTTCAAACAATTACCATCGTTTTGTTCGAAAATACGAATTTCGCCCGAAAAGACCAAATGAAATCGAGGACCAAGAGACCCTTATAGCATTTTTGGCCTAAATTTATAACTTAGTTTCGGGTTCTGCCTCAAATTTCAAACACTAATAATTGTCTTGTTCGAAAATACGGATTTCAGACTATTTTTGTTGAGTGGTACGAAAATAGCCTAAAAAGCCCAGACGAAATCGAGGATCGGGAGACCCTTATAGCATTCTTCTCCTAAATTTAAAAATTGAGTTTCCGGTTCCGCCTCAGATTTCAAACACAAGCAATTGTATTGTTCAAAAGTACGGATTTCGGTCCATTTTTGTCGGGTGGTACAAAATTCGCCCAAAAAGTTCAGATGAAATCGAGGACTGGGAGACCGATATAGCATTTTTCTCCTAAATTTATAACCGTTTCAAGATTCGCGTCAGGTTTCAAACTCTAGCCATTGTCTTGTCCGAAAATACAGATTTCAATCCATTTTAGTCTAGTGGTATGAAAATCGCCCAAAAAGTCCAGATGAAATCGAGGACCGGGAGAGCCTTATAGCGTTCTTCTTCTAAATTTATAATTGTGTTTCGGGTCCCGGGTCAGATTTTAAATACTAACAATAGTCTTGTTCGAAAATACGGATTTTGGTCCATTTTAGTCAGGTGGTACGAATGTTGCCCGAAAAGTCTAGATGAAATCTAGGACCGGGAGTCCCTTATATCATTCTTCTTCAAAATTTATAACTGTATTTCGGGTTCCGCGTCGGATTTCAAACACTAGCCATAGTCTTTGTCGAAAATACTGATTTCAATCACTAGCCATAGTCTTTTTCGCCTGAAAAGTCCAGATGAAATCGAGGATCAAGAGATTCTTATAGCATTCTTCTCCTAAATTTATAATTGTGTTCCGAGTTCTGTGTCGGATTTCAAACACTAGCCATTATTTTTTTTTTTTAAAATATGAATTTCGGTCCATTTTAGTTGATTGGTACGAATATCACCCGGAAATACCAGATGAAATGGAGGACTTGGAGACCCTTATATCATTTTTCTCCATAATATATAACAGTATTTCGGATTCCGGGTCAGATTTCAAACACTAGCCATCGTCTGGTTCGAAAATATTGATTTTGGTCCATTTTTATCGAGGGGTACGAAAATCGCCCGAAAAGTCCAAATGAAATCGACGACCGAGAGACCCTTATAGCATTCTTTTTCTAATTTTAATATTGTATTTCGGGTTCCATGTCAAATTTGAAACACTACCCATCGTTTGGTCCGAAAATACGGATTTCTATCCATTTTAGTCTAGTGGTATAAAAATCTCCTGAAAAGTTCATATGAAATCAAGGACCGGAAGACCTTTATCGAATTCTTCTCCTAAATATATAAATGTGTTTCAGATTCCATATAATACCACTACTTTTGATACAAAAGTCCTGATAATATCTTCATAAAGTCTGATTTCAAACCCTAGCCATCGTCTTGTTTGAAAATCACCCGAAAAGTCCAGAGGATATTCAGGACCGGGAAACCCTTATAGCATTCTTCCCCTAAATTTAAAACAGTATTTCAGGTTCCGCGTCAAATTTCAAACACTTGCCATCTTCTGGTCCAACAAATCGTCCATTTTTCTCGTGAGTTACGAAAATCTACCCAAAAGTCCAAATGAAATCGAGGACCGGGGAACCCTTATAGCATTCTTCTCTTTAATATATAACCGTGTTTCGGGTTCCTTATCAGATTTCAAACACTAGCGATCGTCCGGTCCGAAAACACATATTTTGGTCAGTTTTTGTCGAGGGATACGAAACTCGCCCGAAAAGTCCAAATGTAGTCGAGGACCGAGAGAAACTTATAGCTTTCATCTACTAAATTTATAACCGTGTTTCGGATTCCGCGTCACATTTCGAATACTAGCCATTGTCTTGTTCGATAATACGGATTTCGGACCATTTTGGTCGGGTGGTAGTTAAATCGCCCGTAATATTAAATACTATCCATAGTCTTTTTCGAAAATACAGATTCCGGTCCATTTTAGTTGGATCGTATGAAAATTGCCTGAAAAGTCAAGATGAAAACGAAGACCGGGAGACCCTTGTAGCTTTCTTCTCCAAAATTTATAACCTTGTTTCGAGTTTCGCGCTAGATTTCTAACACTAGCCAAAGAGTGGTCCAACAATACAGATTTATTCCATTTTTGTCGAGTTGTACGAAAAGTCTAGATGATATCGAGGACCGAGAGACCCTTATAGCATTCTTCTCCAAAATTTATAAATGTGTTTCATGTTTCGCACTAGATTTCAAACACTAGCCATCGTCTAGTGCGAAAATACGAATTTCAGTGCATTTTTGTCGGGTGGTACGAATATCCCCCGAAAATCCTAGATGAAATCGAGGACCGGGAGACTCTTATAGCATTCTTCTCCTATATTTATAACAGAGTTTCGGGTTCCGCATCAGATTTCATACACTAGTTATCATCTTGTTCAAAAATACGGAATTTGGTCCATTTTTTATCGGGTGGTACGAAAATCAACCGAAAAGTCTAGATGAAATCGAGGACCGAGAGACAGTGATAGGATTCTTCTCCAAAATTTATTATTGGGTTTTAGGTTCCGTGCCAGATTTCAAAAACTTGACATCATCTTGTCCGAAAATTTAGATTTCGGTCCTTTTTGTTGAGGGGTAAGAAAATCGCCTGAAAAGTCCAGATGAAATCGAGGATCAAGAGATTCTTATAGCATTCTTCTCCTAAATTTATAATTGTGTTCCGAGTTCCGTGTCGGATTTCAAACACTAGCCATTATTTTTTTTAAAAAAATATGAATTTCGGTCCATTTTAGTTGAGTGGTACGAATATCACCCGGAAATACAGATTTCTGTCCATTTTTCTCGTGAGTTACAAAAATCTACCCAAAAGTCCAAATGAAATCGAGGACCAGGGAACCCTTATAGCATTCTTCTCTTTAATATATAACCGTGTTTCGGGTTCCTTATCAGATTTCAAACACTAGCGATCGTCCGGTTCGAAAACACATATTTTGGTCAGTTTTTGTCGAGGGATACGAAACTCGCCCGAAAAGTCCAAATGTAGTCGAGGACCGAGAGAACCTTATAGCATTCATCTTCTAAATTTATAACTGTGTTTCGGGTTCCGCGTCACAATTCAAACACTAGCCATTGTGTTGTTCGAAAATACGGATTTCGGTCCATTTTGGTCGGGTGGTAGTTAAATCGCCCGGAATATTAAATACTAGCCATAGTCTTTTTCGAAAATACAGATTTCGGTCCATTTTAGTTGGATCGTATGAAAATTACCTGAAAAGTCAAGATGAAAATGAAGACCAGGAGACCCTTGTTGCATTCTTCTCCAAAATTTATAATTGTGTTTCGAGTTCCGCGCTAGATTTCAAACACTAGCCAAAGAATGGTCCAACAATACAAATTTATAATTGTGTTTCAGATTCCATATAATACCACTAGTTTTGATACAAAAGTCTTGATAACATCTTCACAGCGTCTGATTTCAAACCCTAGCCATCGTCTTGTTCGAAAATCACCCGAAAAGTCCAGATGAAATTGAGGATCGGGAAACTCTTATAGAATTCTTCTCCTAAATTTAGAACAGTATTTCAGGTTCCGCGTCAAATTTCAAACACTTGCCATCTTCTGGTCCAAAAATACAGATTTCTGTCCATTTTTCTCGTGAGTTACGAAAATCTATCCAAAAGTCCAAATGAAATCAAGGATCGGGGAACCCTTATAGCATTATTCTCTTTAATATATAATCGTGTTTCGGGTTCCTCGTCAGATTTCAAACACTAGCCATCGTCTAGTGCGAAAATACGAATTTCAGTGCATTTTTGTCGGGTGGTACGAAAATCGCTCGAAAATCGCAGATGAAATCGAGGACTGAGAGACTCTTATAGCATTATTCTCCTAAATTTATAAATGAGTTTCGGGTTCTGCATCAGATTTCAAACACTAGCAATCATCTTGTTCGAAAATACGGATTTTGGTCCATTTTTTATCGGGTGGTACGAAAATCACCCGAAAAGTCTAGATGAAATCGAGGACCGAGAGACACTGATAGGATTCTTCTCCAAAATTTATTATTGGGTTTTAGGTTCCGTGCCAGATTTCAAACACTTGCCATCGTCTTGTCCGAAAATATAGATTTCGTTCCTTTTTGTTGAGGGGTAAGAAAATCGCCTGAAAAGTCCTGATGAAATCGAGGATCGAGAGATTCTTATATCATTCTTCTCCTAAATTTATAATTGTGTTCCGAGTTCCATGTCGGATTTCAAACACTAGCCATCGTCTGGTCCAAAAATATAGATTTTGGTCCATTTTTTATCGGGTGGTACGAAAATCACCCAGAAATACCAGATGAAATGGAGGACTTGGAGACCCTTATATCATTTTTCTCCATAATATATCTAGATGAAACGGATTCCGGGTCAGATTTCAAACACTAGCCATCGTCTGGTCCAAAAATATAGATTTTGGTCCATTTTTTTCAAGGGGTACGAAAATCGCCCGTAAAGTCCAAATGAAATCGACGACCGAGAGACCCTTATAGCATTCTTCTTCTAAATTTAATATTGCACTTCGGGTTGCATGTCAAATTTGGAACACTAGTCATCGTTTGGTCCGTCCAGATGAAGTCGAGGGGAAGAAGATTCTTGTAGCATTCTTCTCCCAAATTTATAACTGAGTTTCGGGTTCTGCGTTAGATTTCAAATACTAGCCCTCGTCAGCTCCAAAAATACGAATTTTGGTCAATTTTTGTTGGGTGACACTAAAATCGCCCACAAAGATCAGATGAAATCGAGGAACGGGAGACCCTTATAGCATTCTTCTCCTAAATTTATAACTCAGTTTCGGGTTCCTCGTCATATTTCAAACACTAGCAATTGTCTTCTTCGAAAATACGGATTTCAGTCCATTTTTGTCGGGTGGTACGAAAATCGCTCGAAAATCCTAGATGAAATCAAGGACCGGGAGACCCTTATAGCATTCTTCTCTAAAATTTATTTCTGGTTTTTATCTTCCGGGCCAGATTTACAACACTTGCCATCATCTGGTCTGAAAATATAGATTTCGGTCCTTTTTTGTCAAGGGGTAAGAAAATCGCCTGAAAATTCTAGATGAAATTGAGGATCGAGAGACCCTTATAGCAGTCTTCTCCTAAATTTATAACTGCGTTCCGAGTTCCGGGTCGGATTACAAACACTAGCCATTGTTTTGTTCAAAAATACGAATTTCGGTCCATTTTAGTCGGGTGGTACGAAAATCACCCGAAAAAACCAGATGAAATCGAGGACCAAGAGACCCTTATATCATTCTTCTCCTTAATATATAACAATGTTTCGGATTCCATGTCAGATTTCAAAACCTAGCCATCGTCTGGTATGAAAATATAGATTTTGGTAAATTATTGTCGAGGGGTTCGAAAATTGCCCGAAAAGTCCTAATAAAATTGACGACCGAGAGACCCTTATAGCATTCTCCTTCTAAATTTATAACTGTATTTCAGGTTCCATGTCAAATTACAAACACTAGCCATCATCTGGTCCGAAAATACGGATTTCACTCCATTTTAGTCTTGTGGTATGAAAATCACCTGAAAAGTCAAGATGAAATCGAGGACCTGGAGACCCTTATAGCATTCTTCTCCAAAATTTATTACTATGTTTCAGTTTCTGCGTCAAATTTCAAACACTAGCCCTCGTCTGGCACGGAAATACTGATTTCAGTCAATTTTTGTCGGGTGGTATGAAAATCGCTGGAAAAGTCCAGATGAAATCGAGGACCGAGAGACCCTTATAGCACTCTTCTACAAAATTGATAACTGTGTTTCGGGTTCCGTGTAAAATTTCAAACACTAGCCCTCGTCTGTTCAGGAAATACTGATTTTGGTCCATTTTTGTCGGGTGGTATGAAAATCGTCCGAAAAGTCCAGATGAAATCAAGGACGGGGAAACCCCTATAGCATTTTTCTCCAAAATTTATAACTCTGTTTCGGGTTCCGTGACAGATTTCAAACACTAGCTATCGTCTGAACCGAAAATACAGATTTTGGTCCATTTTTGTCGAGGGGAACAAAAATTTCCCGCAAAGTCCAGATGAAATCGAGGAGAAGAAGATTCTTGTAGACATCTTTGGTCCATTGGGGTTCTTCGTCAGATTTCAAACACTAGCCATCGTTTGGTCCAAAAATACGAATTTCGGGCCATATTTGTCGGGTGGTACGAAAATCTCCTAAAAGTTCCATATGAAATCGAGGACCGAGAGATCCTTATAGCATTCTTCTCCAGAATTTATAAATGTCTTTCGGCTTCCGCGTCAAATTTCAAACACTAACCCTCGTCTGGTCCGAAAATACAGATTTCTGTTCATTTTTGTTAGGTGGTTCGAAAATTGCCTGAAGAGTCCAAATGAAATCGAGGACCGAGAGACCTTTATAGCATTCTTCTCCTAAATTTATAACTGTGTTCCGAGTTCCGTGTCAGATTTCAAACACTAGCCATCGTTTGGTCCAAAAATACGAATTTCGTTCCATTTTAGTCGGGTGGTACGAAAATCACCCGAATATACAAGATGAAATCGAGGACCGAGAGACCTTTGGTACGAAAATCACCCGAATATACAAGATGAAATCGAGGACCGAGAGACCTTTATAGCATTCTTCTCCTAAATTTATAACTGTGTTCCGAGTTCCGTGTCAGATTTCAAACACTAGCCATTGTTTTGTTCAAAAATACGAATTTCGTTCCATTTTAGTTGGGTGGTACGAAAATCACCCGAATATACAAGATGAAATCGAGGACCAGGAGTCCCTAATAGCATTCTTCTCCTAAATATATAACAGTGTTTCGGATTCCGGGTCAGATTTCAAACACTAGCCATCTTCTGGTCCAAAATTATAGATTTCAATCCATTTTAGTCTAGTGGTATGAAAATCGCCGAAAAGTCCAGATGAAACCGAGGACCGAGAGACCTTTGTAGAATTCTTCTCCTAAATTTATAAATGTGTTTTAGATTCCTTATAATACCACTAGTTTTGATACAAAAGTCCTGATAATATGTTCACAACATCAGATTTTAAACACTAGCCATGGTCTTGTTCGATAATACAGAATTCTTTCCATTTTTGTCGGGTGGTACGAAAATCGCCCAAAAAGTCCAGATGATATCGAGGACCAGGAAACCCTTATAGCATTCATCTCCTTAATTTAAAATAGTATTTCAAGTTCTGCGTCAAATTTCAAACACAAGCCCTCTTCTTGTCCGGAAATACATATTTCGGTTCATTTGTGTTGGGTGTTACGAAAATCGATCCAAAAGTCCAAATGAAATCGAGGACCGGGAAACCCTTATAGAATTCTTCTCCTTAATACATAACCGTGTTCAGGTTCCGCGTAAGATTTCAAACACTAGCCATCGGCTGGTCCGAAAATACATATTTTCATCAATTTTTGTTGAGGGGTACGAAACTCGCCCCAAAAGTCCAGTTTAGTCGGGTGGTACGAAAATCGCCCGAAATGTCCATATGAAATCGAGGACCAAGAGACTCGTATAACTGTGTTTCGGGTTCCGCGTCAGATTTTAAAAACTATTCGCGTCTTGTTTGAAAATTTGGATTTCGGTCAATTTTTGTCGTGTGGTAGGAAAATCGCCCTAAACGTCTAGTTGAAATAGAGGACAAGGAGACCCTTATAGCATTTTTCTCCTAAATTTATAACATTGTTTCGGGTTTCGTGTCAGATTTCAATCACGAGCCATCGTTTGGTCAGAAAATACATATATTGAAACATTTTTGTCGAGGCGTACAACAATTACCCGAAACGTCCAGATGAAATCGAGGACCGAGCGGGCTTTGTATCATTCTTCTCCTTAATATATAACAGTGTTTCAAGTTCTGCATCAGATTCAAACACTACCAATCGTCTGGTCCAAAAATACAGATTTCTATTCATTTTTGTTAGCTGGTACGAAAACCACCCGAAAAGTCCAGATGAAATCGAGGACCAGAAGAATCTGATAGCATTCTTCTCCTATATTTATAAATGTGTTTTGAGTTCGGTGTCGGATTTCAAACACTAGACATTGTTTTGTTCAAAAATACGTATTTCGGTCCATTTTAGTCGGGTGGTATGAAAATCACCCGAAAATACAAGATGAAATCGAGAACCAGGAGTCCCTTATAGCATTCTTCTCCTAAATAAATAACAGTGTTTCGGATTCTGGGTCATATTTCAAACACTAGCCATCGGATTCCGGGTCATATTTCTTATAGAAAGCGAGGACCGGGAGACCCTTATAGAATTCTTCTCATAAATTTATAAATGTGTTTCAGATTCCTTATAATACCACTAGTTTCGAAACAAAAGTCATCATAATATCTTCACAACGTCAGATTTCAAACATTAGCCAATGTCTTGTTCGAAAATACAGATTTCTTTCCATTTTTGTACGGTGGTACGGAAATCGCACAAAAAGTCCAGATGAAATTGAGGACCAGGAAACCCTTATAGCATTCTTCTCCTAAATTTATAACAATATTTCAGGTTCCGCGTCAAATTTCAAAGACAAGCCCTCATCTGGTCCGAAAATACAGATTTTAATCAATTTTTGTTGATGGGTACGAAACACGCAAGAAAAGTCTAGATGAAATTGAGGACCGAGAAACTCTTATAGCATTCTTCTTCTAAATTTAAAATTGTGTTTCGGGTTCCACGTCAGATTTCAAACACTAGCCATCGTCTAGTTCGAAAATATGGATTTCAGTCCAATTTAGTCGGGTGGTACGAAAATCGCCCGAAATGTCCAGATGCAATCGAGTACCAAGAAACTCTTATAGCATTCTTCTCCTAAATTTCTAACTATGTTTCGTGTTCCGCGCCTGATTTCAAACACTATCCATCGTCTTGTTTGAAAATTTGGATTTCGGTCCATTATTGTCGTGTGGTTCGAAAATCGCCCTAAACGTCCAGTTGAAATCGATGACCAGAAGACCCTTATAGCATTCTTCTCCTAAATATATAACAGTGTTTCGGGTTTCCCATCAGATTTCAATCACTAGCCATCGTCTTGTCAGAAAATACAGATATTGAAACATTTTTCCTAATATATGACTGAGCGACCCTTATATCATTCTTCTTCCTAATATATAACATTGTTTCAGTTCTGCATCAGATTTAAAACACTAGCAATCGTGTGGTTTGAAATACAGATTTTAGTCATTTTTTGTCGAGGGGTATGAAAATTGCCCAAAAAGTCCAGATGAAATCAAGGATCGAGAGACCCTTATAGCATTCTTCTTCTAAATTTATAATTGTGTTTCGGTTTCCGTGTCCGATTTCAAACATTAGCCATCGTCTGGTTTGAAAATACAGATTTTGGTCCATTTTTGTCGAGGGTACGAAACTCGCCCGAAAGGTTGAGATGAAATCGATGACCGAGGGTCCCTTATAACATTCTTCTTCTAAATTTAAAATTGTGTTTCGATTTCTGCATCAAATTTCAAACAATAGCCATCATCTTAATTGAAAATATGATTTTCGATCCATTTTAGTCGGGTGGTACAAAAATCACTCAAAATGCCCAGATGAAATCGACGACCATGAGACCATTATAGAATTTATAACTGTGTTTCGGGTTCCGCTACAGATTTCAAACATTATCGATCGTCTTGTTCAAAAATACGGATTTCAGTCCTTTTTGTCGGGTGATACGAAAATCACCCGAATAGTCGAGATGAAATCGAGGACCGGGAGACCATTATTGAAGTCTACTCTTAAATATATAACAGTGTTTAGGGTTCCGCATCAGATTTCAAACACTAGCAATCGTATGGTCCAAAAATACAAATTTTGGTCCATTTGTGTAGAGGTATACGGAAATCTCCCGAAAAGTCCTGATGAAATCGATGACCGAGAGACCCTTGTAACTATGATTCGGGTTCCGCATCAGTTTTCAAACACTAGCCATCATTTTGTTCAAAAACACGGATACTGCGTCAAATTTCAACCACTTGCCATCGTCTAGTCCAATAAGATAGATTTTTTTCCCATTTTTGTCGAATGTTACGAAACTCTCGCGAAACGTCCAGATGAAATCGAGGACCCAGAGTCCCTTAGAGCATTCTTCTTCTAAATTTATAACTGTGTTTCGGTTTCCGCGTCAGATTTCAAAAATAGCCATCATCTTGTTCAAAAAATACTAGTTTCGGTCCATTTTAGTCGGGCGGTAAGAAAATAGCTCGAAATGTCCAGATGAAATCGAGAACCTGGAGATTCTTATAGCATTCCTTTCATCAATTTATAAATGTTTTTCGGGTTCCATGTTAGTTTTCAAACACTATCCATCTTCTTGTTCGAAAAACGGATTTGTGTCCATTTTTGTCAGATGGTACGAAAATCGCTCGAAAAGTCCAGATGAAATCGAGGACCGAGAGACCCTTGTGACATTCTTCTTCTAAATATATACTAGTGTTTAAGGTTCCGCGTCATATTTCAAACACTTTGTTGATTATTATGACCTCGAAATAATCGGAATGTATCAGTTCTTTAAGAAATTAAATCAATTTCATACACACAGCAGAATTAAATTGCGGCATACAAGATTAGCAATTGCAAGTAGATTGATAAGAGATTAACCAAGATGCATGCGAGTCAAAAAACCAGTTTAAACAATATTACCTAACACAGAATATGTTTAACATGCATCTAATATTAATCACACATACAAATTTTGCAAGATAGAAAATTAAAGGAGTTAAGGGTTAGAGAAGATTGCACCAAGAATTTATCGTGGTTCAGTTGTCAACGTGACAACCTACATCCAGTCCTGACAATCCAATCGGATTTCAGATTTTCTTCTCCAATAGAAAGAATCAATTACAGATTGTCCAGTTTCATCCCCGAAACCTATCTATCTCTAATGATCTCTTTCCTATTGATCACCCTCTGATCCTTGTAGACACTCAGCAATCTAACACAGAATCAAAGTACGACTCTTTCTTGTTGAGCTCTCTCACCCAAGAAAGTAGCCACCAGTTTCAAGCTGGCTTTCTCGCTTTCGTTTCTTTTCAAAGTATTATTACAAACTGAATAAAGGAAGAACAAAAAGAAGTCTTCAATCTTGGTCAATGTGGCTTCTCACAAATCTGGATATTCAAGGATTGTTCATGAGAACATAGTCTTGTCTCTCAAGATCACTTTTCCAGCTCTCTCATTGATTGTTGATAATCTCTTTGGATGTGATCTGAAAAAGCAATCTCAGTGTATTAACAAAGTGTTATTGAGAGTTCTTTTGTATATCAAGAATATTCAAAGTGTTTATCATATTGTTTTTGAGAGAATGATTGAATTCGTAATCGATTGCAGGTGTTATGTTCAAAGTAAAAATCACACCAATCGATTTCGTAATCGATTTATTAAGTTTCATAATCGATTAACAAATACTCAGAATCGATTTGGCAATAAGCTCAAAGTTCACTGTGATTTCAAAAAGTTCTTTCAATCGATTTGCCAATCGATTGTGTTCAAGACAGTGACTTAGCTATTTTGATGTTAATCGACGTGCCAATCGATTTGTGTGTATTTGTCTGAAAAGTTCTTACCAGATGTTTAGTTCAATCGATTTCCCAATCGATTGCAACCAAACTTCACATGATTGAAATTCACATAATAGATTGTCCAATCGATTGTGTTTGTCACAGGTGAAGTTATTTTTCAAATAGTACTTAAGCAATCGATTTGCCAATCGATTACCCTCAAAACTGGAATGTCATTGTGACTTGTACAATCGATTTCCCAATCGATTAGTTTTCAATCAGGTTTACTTTGTGAAGTGTACAATCGATTTGTCAATCGATTAGCCTGTAAAACAGGGTGCTACTGACTTGTGCAGTTTTCATTTCAAATTTAGTCAGTCGATTGCCCAATCGATTATACCATCACAAAGAGTTATGTTTCCTTACACCCTTGTTATGAAATTGATTTCCCAATCGATTTACTCAGTCAAAATTCAACTTTTGTTGATTTCTTATGCTCCAAGCAATTTGTTTCAAGTGTGTAGGATTGGATTGTTGTTCCTGAAATCTTGCTCAATTAAAATATTAGATTTATCATATGATGTATGAACATTGTATGTTTGTTAATTATGTCAAAACTAGGATTAAGAGGACTAAAGTCCAACAATCTCCCCCTTTTTGCATAAGTGACAATCATACAATTTTAACTTGAGCATTTCAAGACATAACATTAACAACATTTCATAGCATCATATATGTACCATTATTGGATCATAAAAACAGTGTATCAGATCAGAGCATAACAGTACAAATGCTAT
>NC_021162.2:11047156-11055060 GCF_000331145.2 Cicer arietinum
TTTGTCAGTTAAGACAAAAAGGCAGAAAACAATTCCTCCCCCTATGTTAAAGAACATAAGCATTGGGGTTGAAATCATATAACATAGTATATCAGAGCAATGAAATTCATGTGTATCAAGTCAACAACAATCATAGCAGTTAATCAGCATATCAAATGATTAAGCTAAATGAAATAAAAGTTTTAAATTCAGTATAGATCAAATGATTACATCAAGTCAGAGCAAAACAGCACAGATCCTAAAGCTCCTAATCTCCTAGTCTAGGCTGGTCCTCACTATTATCTATGGGAGAGGTTGAGACCGCTGTATTACCCTCAGCAGGTGTCTCCTCAACGTGAGTCTCAGGGTTATCTAGGGGATCCGGGTTAGGTTCTTCTGCTGCTTGACGACCAATATCTGCGATGTCTTCAAACGACAGCTTGATGCCTAAGTGTGCTTGAATCCCATCCACATCCTGAACAACCGAATCCAAGGATGCCTGCAGAGTCCTTAAACTAGCTTCCATTCTGGACTGTGATTCTAGCATCTTAGCATTGTGTGCCATTTGAGCTTCAATGAATTCCATTATTTTGGCAACAAAATCAGGAGTGGCTGGTGCAGTGACTGGTTGAGGCTAGAGTCCTTAAACTAGCTTCCAATCTGGACTGTGATTCTAGCACTTTGGCATTGTGTGCCATTTGAGCTTCAATGAATTCCATTATTTTGGCAACAAAATCAGGAGTGGCTGGTGCAGTGACTGGTTGAGGCTGAGGCTGTGCTGGTTCAACAACAGCTTGAGGTCTTATCCAAATTCCATGTAACCTTTTCAATTGCATTTGATTCACAATTGATTCTCCAAATACCAGAGTGGTTTTTGCAGATTCTTCATTACCAAATGAAACCTTGAAATGTTTGAGAATTTTTGTGATCAGCTGTGGATAAGGCAACGTAAGCTTGCTCTAAGAAGCTTCCAGCATGTGCCTTAACACAATCCAACTCCAACTCATCCTTAGCTCTTTAGATAAGCCCCATAACAGTATTATGTCCAACTTTTGGACTACTGCATGGTTTCCTGATCTTGGTACCAGCATACGAGTAAGTGTGTACATCAACATCCTATGTTGTACCTTCATTTGACCAATGGGCAATGAAATAGGTTCAACGAACCCATCGATCATCAGGTCCTTTACTGATGTATGCTTGTCAAGAGTCTCTTCCCAACCTTCATCAGCCGTATCAGCTTCTGAGCTGCCATCGATAGACTTGCCGTAAAATGGCAATCCTGACAAGGTAGAGAAATCATCAAAGGACATAGCAATCCTTTTTCCTTTAACTAGAGCAGTAAACCCTTCTTCAGTCAACTTGAAAGTAGAGTAAAATTCCCTTATCAGCCTTGGGTAACTATCAAGTGTAGATGAAAGAAAGCTCTCAAGTCCATGAAATCGGAGATGATTCTGAAACGCGAATTCAACAATATCAAAGTATGCAAAATCCATAGTTCTTGCCTCATGGATTTTTCTCTTTGCAAAGTCTGTTGGAATAGAGGGTTGTGCCTCCTTTTCCTTTGGTGCGAGGACTTTCTTGGGAGGTGGTGAAGAGTTAGGTTTCTTCTTCCTCTTTTGAGATATTTCCTTCATGGCATCAGCCATGAATTTCTCTGTTGGGGGTTCCTTACGTTTCTTAGTCTTCTCTTGGATTGGTGCAGGAGCCTTGCCCTTGTCCTTGGCAAGAATTTTATGAGTGGG
Organism: Cicer arietinum; assembly: GCF_000331145.2. Lineage (NCBI taxonomy): Eukaryota > Viridiplantae > Streptophyta > Magnoliopsida > Fabales > Fabaceae > Cicer > Cicer arietinum. The sequence continues at coordinate 11,048,881 of NC_021162.2, forward strand.
TATTGGTACTCTCTTTGTTAAAGTGGGTGGGGGTGAAGGTGTTTCACTTGTAGAAGAAGATGAGGGTGAAGGTGTACGAGCTTGGGTTTGTTTCACACGTGCCATATTCGTAGCTTGATGTAGATTCAATGTAGGTAAAAGGTAGAATGAAGATACTAACAGATGCAAAGACAGAAGAATGAAGTAGACAAGAGAAATCAGTGAAAGTCTGGAAAATACAATGCAGAAATCGATTTAGAACTGTTCCTATTTATACTCTTAACCTTGTAAATCGATTTCCAAATTGATTAGGTTACCGTTGCTGGGAATCCTCAATCGATTCAGTAATGATTATGTTCAACGGCTAGAAAAAAAAAATAGTAACGGTCATATTTCAAATCGATATTCAAATCGAGTTCCAGTTTTACTTAATCGATGTCCAAATCGATTGTCTTAAAGTTGAATACTGAACTAATCGATTTCCAAATCGATGCTTGTGAAAGTATAAAAAAAATTTCCTGAACTTTGAATTCTGGGTCAAAGTAATCGATTCCCAAATCGATTTTATAAACCATTTACCATGCAGGTAATCGATTTCCAAGGAAAACATTACTGAAAAATACCAGAATCAACAAAAATCATACTTCACTAGGATCAATGATCCCTAGTTTCATCCTTATATGCAAAAAACTTTCTCTTGGCAAAGCTTTTGTGAAGATATCAGCTAACTGTTCCGTAGTGTTAACATACTCAAGTTTGATAATTCCATTCTGAAAGTGGTCTCTTATGAAGTGATGTCTTACCTCAATGTGTTTGGTCCTGGAGTGCATTACTGGATTCTTGGTTATACTTATTGCACTTGTGTTATCACACATGATAGGTACTGTTCCCAAATCAACACCAAAGTCCAATAAATGCTATTTCATGCACAGAATCTGAGCACAACAGCTCCCAGCTGCAATATATTCAGCTTCCGCAGTAGATAACGCAATGCTTGTTTGCTTCTTACTGAACCAAGACACTAGAGAATTTCCAAGCAGATGACAAGTTCCTGAGGTACTTTTCCTGTCGAGTTTACAACCGGCAAAGTCTGAATCTGAGTAACCAATCAATGTACATGTTGATGCTTTTGGATACCACAATCCAAGACTTTTAGTTCCTACCAAGTATCTGAAAATTCTCTTAACTGCACTGAAGTGAGACTCCTTTGGATTTGATTGATACCTTGCACACATACAAACACTGAACATAATATCTGGTCGGCTTGCTGTAAGGTAGAGCAGAGATCCAATCATACCACGAAATCTAGTGACATCTACAGGCTTACCCTTCTCATCTCGGTCTAAGAAATTTCCTTGACTCATGGGTGTATCAATGGACTTAAGTTTATCAAAGTTAAATTTCTTTATCAAATCAGAACAATATTTGGATTGACTAATGAAAATGCCTTGCTTGCTTTGGTTAATTTGAAATCCCAAGAAATATGACAGTTCACCCATCATTGACATTTCAAATTTACCTTTCATTAAGTTTTCAAATTCTTTGCAAAGTTTATCATTTGTTGATCCAAATATTATGTCATCAACATAAATTTGGACCAGCAAGATGTCATTTTCAATAGTTTTTGTAAAGAGTGTCTTATCAACATTTCCTCTAGAAAAATTTTGTTGAATGAGGAAAGTGCTGAGTTTCTCATACCAAGCTCTTGGAGCTTGTTTCAACCCATAGAGGGCCTTTGAGAGTTTATACACATGGTTAGGAAAATCTGGATTTTCAAAACCTGGTGTTTGGCTCACAAAAACTTCCTCTTGTAGGTCTCCATTAAGAAATGCACTCTTCACATCCATTTGATATAGATTGAAGTCCATGATACATGCATAGGCCAACAAAATCCTTATGGCTTCTAGTCTAGCTACAGGGGCATAGGTCTCATCAAAGTCTATTCCCTCCTCTTGACTATAACCCTTTGCAACTAATCTGGCTTTATTCCTAGTTATCACACCATTCTCATCTAACTTATTTCTGAACACCCACCTAGTTCCTATAACATGCTTACCCTCTGGCCTAGGTACCAAGTTCCACACCTTGTTTCTCTCAAACTGGTTTAACTCCTCTTGCATAGCAAGTATCCACTCACTATCTAAAAGGGCTTCCTTAATGTTCTTAGGTTCAATCTGAGACACAAAGGCTGTGAGGTTACAGAACTCTCTAAGGTTTCCTCTAGTTGACACACCTCTAGAGATGTCACCTATGATGTTGTCTAAGGGGTGGTTTCTATTGAATCTCCATTCCTTAGGTAACTCACTGGTTTCTATAGGTTCTATAGGGTCTGCACTAGTTGGAGGATCAGCTATAGGTTGTTCTAGGGGTTCAGATTCTACAACATCATCCAAAATTTCAATAACCTTAGAAGGAGTTTTGTTCAAGTTTTCTGTAAAAGATTCATCAAACTTTACATGAACTGACTCTTCTATGGTTTTTGTTCTTTTGTTGTAGATTCTATAGGCCTTACTAGTTTGGGAATATCCTAGAAAGATACCTTCATCTGCCTTAGGGTCAAACTTTCCTAGGTGTTCTTTGCCATTGTTTAAAACAAAGCATTTACAACCAAAGATTCTAAAGTAGGAAAGGTTTGGTTTTCTACCCTTGTAAAGCTCATAGGGTGTTTTCCTAAGCAGGGGCCTAATGAGAACTCTATTCACAACATGGGTGGCTGTACTAATTGCATCTGCCCAAAAGTACTTAGGTAGGTTGGAGTCCTTAAGCATGGTCCTAGCTAACTCTTCTAGGGATCTATTTTTCCTCTCCACTACCCCATTCTGCTGTGGTGTCCTAGGGGCTGAATAGATGTGGTTGATTCCATTTGATTCACAATAATTTTGAAAAAGATCATTTTGGAATTCACCTCCATGATCACTTTTTATTGAAACAATTTTCAGATCATTCTCATTTTGTACTAAAGCAGCAAACTTTTTGAAAACAGAGAATGTATCACTTTTATGAGCTAAAAAGTAAGTCCATGTGAATCTAGAATAATCATCAACCAGCACATATCCATACAGGTTTCCACCTAAACTCTTAACTTGGGCAGGTCCAAAAAGGTCCATGTGAACTAGTTGTAAAACTCTATTTGTTCTAACCAAGTCTATAGAGGGAAATGGAGTCTTAACCAGTTTACTTTTCTCACATGCATCACACAGTCTATCTTTAGAGAACTTCCTATTTGGTAGACCTAAGACTAACTGTTTGCTGACAAGTTTATTCAAATGATTTATATGTATGTGAGCAATTCTTTTATGCCAAAGCCATGTTTCATCTGAATTGGATAACAAGCAGCATATAGCACTTGGTACAGAATTGAAATCCAACATGTAAATGTTGTTAATTCTGTCACCAACTAGCTTTATGTGTTTGTCATCTTTATGCTCAATAATGCAAGATTGTGATGAAAAACTTACTTGAAAACCTTTATCACATAGCTGGCTTATACTCAGCAAGTTGTGTTTTAGTCCTTCAACATATAAGACATTTTTGATTACTGCAGTTGACTCATTGCCTATGTCACCAATTCCAATGATCTTTCCTCTGTTGTTATCACCATATTTGACAAAGCCTCCTTCCTTTAATGTCAAGGACAGGAATTTGGATTTGTCACCTGTCATGTGCTTTGAGCATCCGCTATCTAGATACCATGAGTGTTTCGTGGATGTCAAGCACACCTGCAACATACAATCAGAATTTTGTTTTAGGTCCCCAATTTAAATTGGGTCCTGGATGGTTAGTGTCAAACACAGATTTCTTTGCTATCCAAACTTGCTTCCATCCTCTATTGGCTAATTTTTTAAATTTGCAATTTGACACAAAATGTCCCTTTCTGCAACAGAAATGACATTTGCCATCAAAGGATGAATGTTTGTTTGGTTTAGTAAAGATGTCATACATACTTTTAGCAATAGCAGATTTTTGACCATGTTTGACATTTCTGGTTTGCATATAACCAATACCATATCTATATTTATTTCTTTTAACATGCATATTTGGTGTATATCCTAAACCAGATTTTTCATGAACATGTCTTTGATTGCTAAGTATGACATTCAGTTTATCTTTACTATTAGCAAATTTCAATAAATCAGATTTTAATGATGCAACAGTATTCTCAAGTTCAATGCATCTTGCAGATTTTTCATGTGAATCCTTTTTCAGTTGTTCACATAAATTTTCAATTTCTTTATGTTCATTTTTCATTTGTTCAAGCATTTTCTTTGTGCTCAACAACTGTTTTATGGAATTCACATAATCATCATGCAGTTCATTGAAAGCTTCTTGTAGCTCATCATATGTTGGATTAGATTGTGAACTAACCTCATTTTCTGATTCTGAATCGGTATTTGCCATGAGACACAAATTGACTTCTTCTTCATCCGAAGAGGCAGAGGATTGTTCGTTGTCACTCCATGCAATATATGCTCTTCTGGCTTTGTGAGCTGGCTCCTTGTCTTTAGTATTTGTAGTCCTATTTTTGTATTTCATCTTGTGACAGTCAGACTTGATATGACCAGTTTTACCACATTCATAGCATGTAATTGTCTTGTTGTCACTAGTCTTGGAGCTAGATGGCTTTCTGAATTTATTGTCTTTCTTCTTCAGAAATTTCTTAAATTTCTTGACAAGTGACCCGATTTCAGTCTCTTCAGTTTCACTACTGGATTCATCTGAGCAGCTATCTGATTCAGTTTTCGATTGATGGGCTTGAACCTTCAAGGATAATCCTTTCTTTTTCCTGCTTTCCATTTCTGATTCGTCCAGCCGATGCAGTTCCATTTCATGTTCCCTTAGTTTTCCAAACAATGTTGCAGTTGTCATCTTTGCTAGATCTTTGGATTCAGCTATGGCTGTTATTTTGGGCTGCCATTCTCTGGTTAGACACCTCATAATTTTTCCAATCTGTTGTTCGTTGTCCACTTGTTTTCCCAATGCGTCAAGATTGTTCAGAATGTGTGTGAATCTGGTCTGCAGATCGCTGATGGATTCGTCCTTTTTCATGCTGAATAATTCGTATTCGTGCATAAGTGATGAAATCGAGGACCAAGAGACCCTTGTGACATTCTTCTCCTAAATATATACTAGTGTTCAAGGTTCCGCGTCATATTTCAAACACTTTGTTGATTATTATGACCTCGAAATAATCGGAATGTATCAGTTCTTTAAGAAATTAAATCAATTTCATACACACAACAGAATTAAATTGCGGCATACAAGATTAGCAATTGCAAGTAGATTGATAAGTGATAAATTTCCAGTTTAAACAATATTACCTAACACATAATATGTTTAACATGCATCTAATATTAATCACACATACAAATATTGCAAGATAGAAAATTAAAGGAGTTAAGGGTTAGAGAAGATTGCACCAAGGATTTATCCTGGTTCAGTTGTCAACGTGACAACCTACATCCAGTCCTGACAATCCAATCGGATTTCAGATTTTCTTCTCCAATAGAAAGAATCAATTACAGATTGTCCAGTTTCATCCCCGAAACCTATCTATCTCTAATGATCTCTTTCCTATTGATCACCCTCTGATACTTGTAGACACTCAACAGTCTAACACAGAATCAAAGTACGACCCCTGCTTGTTTGAGCTCTCTCACCCAAGAAAGTAGCCACCAGTTTCAAGCTGGCTTTCTCGCTTTCGTTTCTTTTCAAAGTATTATTACAAACTGAATAAAGGAAGAACAAAAAGAAGTCTTCAATCTTGGTCAATGTGATTTCTCACGAATCTGGATATTCAAGGATTGTTCATGAGAACATAGTCTTGTCTCTCAAGATCACTTTTCCAGCTCTCTCATTGATTGTTGATAATCTCTTTGGATGTGATCTGAAAAAGCAATCTCAGTGTATTAACAAATTGTTATTGAGAGAATGATTGAAGACAGTTTATATATTTTCTGAAAAACATCTTAATAAATCGATTTGCCAATCGATTGCTTAAAGTAATAAAACAGGTCTAATCGATTTGCCAATTGATTATCGCGTGTCTTGTTTTTCTTGAATCTTGAAACTACATAAGCCAATCGATTTACCAATCGATTCTTTAAACAAACTCTTTTCAGTGATTATGTGCAGACTTATATGAATCGATTGTGTAATCGATGTTAGATGTTTTGTTCCAATGATAAAGTCACATCAATCGAT
>NC_021162.2:11055341-11064992 GCF_000331145.2 Cicer arietinum
TTAAGCAATCGATTACCCTCAAAACTGGAGTGTCACTGTGACTTGTACAATCGATTTCCCAATCGATTTGTTTCAATCAGGTTTACTTTGTGAAGTGTACAATCGATTTGTCAATCGATTAGCCTGTAAAATAGGGTGCCACTGACTTGTGCAGTTTTCATTTCTAATTGTGTCAGTCGATTGCCCAATCGATTATACAATCACAAACAGTTATGTTTCCTTACACCCTTGTTATGAAATCGATTTCCCAATCGATTTACTCAGTCAAAATTCAACTTTTGTTGATTTCTTGTGCTCCAAGCAATTTGTTTCAAGTGTGTAGGATTGGATTGTTGTTCCTGAAATCTTGCTCAATTAAAATATTAGATTTATCATATGATGTATGAACATTGTATGTTTGTTAATTATGTCAAATCTAGGATTAAGAGGACTAAAGTCCAACACACTTGACATCGTGTGGTTTGAAAATACAGATTTTGGTCCATTTTTGTCGAGGGGTACAAAACTCGCCTCAAAAGTTCAGATAAAATCAAGGACCGAGAGTCCCTTAGAGCATTTTTCGTCTAAATTTACAACTGTGTTTTGGTTTCCGCGTCAGATTTCAAACCCTAGCCATCATCTTGTTCGAAAATATGGAGTTCGATCCATTTTAATCAGGTGGTTAAAAATCACCCGAAATGTCCAGATGAAATCGAGGACCAGGAGACTCTAATAGCATTCTTCTCCTAAATTTATAACTGTATTTTGGGTTCTGCGTCAGTTTTCAAACACTATCCATCTTCTTGTTCGAAAAACGTATTTGGGTCCATTTTTGTCGGATGGTACGACAATCGCCCGAAAAGTCCAGATGAAATGGAGGACCGAGAGACCCTTTTGGCATTCTTCTCCTAAATATATACTACTGTTTAAGGTTTTGCATCGTATTTCAAACACTAGCCATCGTCTGGTTTGAAAATACAGATTTTGGTCCATTTTTGTCGAGGGGTACGAAACTCGCCTGAAAAGTTTAGATGAAATCAAGGACCGAGAGTCCCTTATAGCATTCTTCTTCTAAATTTATAATTGTGTTTCGGTTTCCGCGTTAGATTTCAAATCCTTGCCATCATTTTGTTCGAAAATATGTATTTCGATCCATTTTAATCAGGTGGTTAAAAATCGCCTACAATGTCCATATGAAAACGAGGACTAGGAGACTCTTATAACATTTTTCACCCAAATTTATAATTGTTTTACGGTTTCCGCGTCAGACTTCAAACACTATCCATCGTCTAGTTGAAAATACAGATTTCGGTCCATTTTTGTCGGGTGGAACAAAAATAGCCCAAATAGTCGTAATGAAATCGAGGACCGGGAGACCCTTATAGAATTCTTCTCCTAAATATACAAAAGTGTTTCGGGTTCCGCATCAGATATCAAACACAAGCCATCGTCTGGTCCAAAAATACAGATTTTGATCCATTTTTGTAAAGGGATATAAAAATCGCCTGAAAAGTCCAGATGAAATCGAGGACCGAGAGACCCTCATAGCATTTTTCTTCTAAATTTGTAATTGTGTTTCGGGTTCCGCGTCAGATGTCAAACACTAGCCATCATTTTGTTCAAAAACACGGATATCGGTCCATTTTAGTTGGGTGGTACAAAAATCGCCTGAGATGTCCAGATGAAATCGAGGACCGAGAGACCCTCATAGCATTTTTCTTCTAAATTTGTAATTGTGTTTCGGGTTCCGCGTCAGATGTCAAACACTAGCCATCATTTTGTTCAAAAACACGGATATCGGTCCATTTTAGTTGGGTGGTACAAAAATCGCCTGAGATGTCCAGATGAAATCGAGGACGAAGAGACTCTTATAGCATTCTTCTCCTAAATTTATATATATGTGTTTAGGGTTTCGCGTCAGATTTCAAGCACTAGCCATCGTCTTGTTCGAAAATACAAATTTCAGTCCATTTTTGTCGTTTATTACGAAAATCGCCGAAAAGTCCAAATGAAATCGAGGACCGAGACACCCTTATAGCATTCTTCTCCTAAATATATAACATTTATTCGGCTTCCGCGTCAGATTTCTGTTAGGAATAATGGCCTCTGTTAGTTTAAAGATATGAGAGTTATTAAACAAATTATCAAAGATCGGTAGCGGAATATATTCAGGAGCAACGATTAACACAATTGCAAATATTATCAATATATGAGAACAGAAACAATGCTTAATTCAGAATGTTAATCAAGACATAAAATCATTAATTGATACATTGAAGAATATACATTTATGTAATATCAAAATAAAGAGTAGGGATAAGAAACAAGTGCACCAAGATTTATACTGGTTCAGCTATCAGTTTGATAGCCTACATCCAGTCCTGAAATCCAACAAGATTTCAGCCTTTTCCAATAGAATGAATTGAGAAATTTTTACAGATTGTCCAGCTTCCACAAAGCCTATCTATCTAACTCACTCACTCTTGTTTCTATACCACCTAATCCTTGGAGTTAATCGCCTAACTCTCACAAGATCTAGGTGAAGCTTCTTCTTGATGATCTCAGACCAACAAAGATAACTACCAGTTTCCTTACTGGATTTCTAAACTTCAATTAAAGAAAATTGTCTTTTTCAAAGAATTAAAGAATATCAAGACTTTGACTCAATCACTATAGTATCTCACACAAAAAATATTTAGCCAATGGATATTTTGTGTGTTGTAAAACTTTTCTCTCAAAGTGTTTATCAAAGGTATTCAAAGGTTGTCAAAAAGTTTTCCAAAAGTTGTTCTCAAAAGTTGTGAAAGTTATTTTCAAAAGTGATTGAATCTGCTTATATATATTCAGAAAAACATCAGGATAATCGATTGCTCAATCGATTTTATAATGTTTTAAAGCTAGGTAAATCGATTGCCCAATCGACTTTCGCATGTCTTGTTTTTCTTGAATCTTGAACATATAAGCATGAATCGATTTGCCAATCGATTCTTTTAATACATAAATCAGAACTGATACTATGATTATATCAGAATCAATTGAGTAATCGATTATAGGTGTTTTGTTCAAACAACAAGATCAAAACAATCGATTGCTCAGTCGACTTTATAATCAAAATCATAATCGATTTGGCAATGAGCTGAATCCTTTTTGTAACTTAAACATTAGCTTCAATCGATTCGTCAATCGATTGTGCTGATTACAATGACTCAGACTTTTACATCAATCGATTTGCCAATCAATTGTGCTGAACAAAGTGACTCAGACATAAACGTCAATCGATTTGCCAATCGATTGTGCTTGTTACAGAACCTCAGCTATTTGTTCAAAATCAATGTGCCAATTGATTTATTCAAAGTGGTTCTGATAAATGATTAACTGCAATCGATTGCCACAAACTTGGAGTTTAAGAAATCTAATTCAATTGATGTCCCAATCGATTTGTTGCATCACAAAACTCATTCTTGATTTAAAAACTTTGTCACAATCGATTTGTCAATCGATTGATTCAATAAATGGTTGTTTCTGTGATTTGCAAAATCGATTACTCAATTGACGTCCCAATTGATTGGATTAAGCCCAGAACTCAGGTTTCACTAAAAACCATTAACTAATCGATTGCCCAATCGATTCATGTAGTGAAAACTCTTGTTCTAAGTCAGACAATCGATTTATCAATTGATTCATCAATTGACTTATTAGTTGATTGATTTATATTCATTGGCAAAGACTTAAGTATGAGACCATAGTGATTAGTCTACTAAACTAACAACTATGACACCTAATTACACTACACATATTTGCATCTTTCTCAAGCATATCCTCCAACTTTGGTTGATTCCTTGAGTTGCAAGCTTTTGTTCCAAGTGTATGGTGTCTGCTTGTTTGCCTGAAATGTTTCTCAATTCAAATCATTAGATCAATCAAATATTTATATGTACTATATGTTTGGGAATTAAATCAAAAACATGATCAGGGAAGCTCATGACTTGCAATTTCAAACACTAGCCATCGTCTATTCCGAAAATACAGATTTTGGTCCTTTTTTGTCGAGGGGTACAAAATTCGCCCGAAAAGTCAAGAAGATATTGAGGAACGACAAACCCTTATAGCATTCTTCTTATAATGGATAGTGTTTGAAATTTGATGCGGAACCTGAAACACAGTTATAAATTTAGGAGAAGAATGCTATAAGAGTCTCCTGGTCCTCGATTTCATATGGACATTTCGGGCGATTTTTGTACCACTTGACTAAAATGGATCGATATCTGTATTTTTGGACCGGACGATTGCTAGTGTTTTAAATCTAATGCGGAACCATCTGAGTAAAATGGACCAAAATCTGTATTTTGGAACATGATGATAGCTATTGTTTGAAATCTGACACCGGAAACCACAACACAGTTATAAATTTCGAAGAAGAATGCTATAAGAGACTCTCAGTCCTCGATTTCATTTGGACTTTTCGGGCGAGTTTTGTACCCCTCGAAAAAAGGGACCAAAATCTGGATTTTTCGACTGTTATATATAAAGCAGAAGAATGATATAAGGGTCACTCGGTCCTCGATTTCATCTGGACTTTTCGGGCTATTTTCGTACCACACGGCAAAAAATGACCGAAATCCATATTTTCGAACAAAACGATGTCTAGTGTTTGAAATCTGACGCATAACGCGAAACACTGTTACATATTTAAGAGAAGAATGCTGCAAGGGTATCTCGATTCTCGATTTCATCTGCATATTTCCAGAAATTTTCGGACCAGACGAGAGCTAGTGTTTGAAATTTGACGCAGAACCGAAAACACTATTATAAATTTAGGAGAAAAATGTTATAAGAGTCTTCTGGTCCTCGATTTCATCTGCACATTTCGGGCAATTTTCGTGCCACCCGACTAAAATAGTCCGATATACATATTTTCGAACAAGATGATGGCTAGTGTTTGAAATTTGACGCAGAACCGAAAACACTATTATAAATTTAGGAGAAAAATGTTATAAGAGTCTTCTGGTCCTCGATTTCATCTGCACATTTCGGGCAATTTTCGTGCCACCCGACTAAAATAGTCCGATATACATATTTTCGAACAAGATGATGGCTAGTGTTTGAAATCTGATGTGGAACCCGAAACAAATTTATAAATTTAGAAGAAGAATGCTAAAAAGGTTTATCGGTCCTCGATTTCATATGGACTTTTTGAGCGATTTTTGTACCCCTCGACATAAATGGACCAATATATGTATTTTCTGACCAGAAGATGGCTAGTGTTTGAAATCTGACGCGGATCCCAAAACCCTGCTATATATTTAGGAGAAGAATGTTATAAGGGTCTCCCGGTCCTCGGTTTCATCAGGACTTTTCGGGCGACTTTCGTACCACACGACAAAAATGGACTGAAATCCGAATTTTCAAACAAGACGATGGATAGTGTTTGAAATCTGACGCGGAACTTGAAACACAATTATTTTTTTAGGAGAAGAATTCTATAAGAGTCTCCTGGTCCTCGATTTCATCTGGATATTTCGGGCGATTTTCTTACCACCCGACTAAATTGGACCGAAATCCGTATTTTCGAACAAGACGATGGCTAGTGTTTGAAATGTGACGTGGAACCTGAAACACAGTTATAAATTTAGAAGATGAATGCTATAAGGTTCTCTCGGTCCTCGACTACATTTGGACTTTTCGGGCGAGCTTCGTCCTCCTCGACAAAAATTGACCAAAATATGTGTTTTCGAACCAGACGAAGGCTAGTGTTTGAAATTTGACGAGGAACCCGAAACACGGTTATATATTAAAGAGAAGAATGCTATAAGGGTTCCCCGGTCCTCTATTTCATTTGGACTTTTGGATAGATTTTCGTAACTCACGAGAAAAATGGACAGAAATCTGTATTTTCGGACCAAACGATGGCTAGTGTTTGAAATTTGACGAGGAACCCGAAACACGGTTATATATTAAAGAGAAGAATGCTATAAGAGACTCTCAGTCCTCGATTTCATTTGGACTTTTGGATAGATTTTCGTAACTCACGAGAAAAATGGACAGAAATCTGTATTTTCGGACCAGAAGATGGCAAGTATTTGAAATTTGACGCGGAACCTGAATACTGTTCTAAATTTAGGAGAAGAATGCTATAAGGGTTTTCCGATCCTCAATTTCATCTGGACTTTTCGGGTGATTTTCGAACAAGACGATGGCTAGGGTTTGAAAGCAGACGCTGTGAAGATATTATCAGGACTATTGTATCAAAACAAGTGGAATTATATGGCATACCATTCGACAAAAATGGACCGAAATTAGTATATTCGGAACTGATGAGGGCTAGTGTTTGAAATTTGACACGGAACTCGAAACAAAGTTATAAATTTTGGAGAAGAATGCTACAAGGGTCTCCCGGTCCTTGATTTGATCTAGACTTTTTGGGCAATTTTCATACCACCCGACAAAAATGGGCCAAAATTAATATTTCCGGACCAGACGAGGGCTAGTGTTTGAAATTTGACGCGGAACCTGAAACACAATTATAAATTTTGGAGAAGAATGCTATAAGGGTCTCCCAGTCCTCGATTTCATATGGACTTTTCGGGAGATTTTCATACCGCTAGAGTAAAATGGATTGAAATCTGTATTTTCATACCGCTAGACTAAAATGGATTGAAATTTGACAAGGAACCCAAAATAGAGTTGTAAATTTAGAAGAAGAATGTTATAAGGGTCTCTCGGTCGTCAATTTCATATGGACTTTTCGTGCGATTTTTGTACCCCTCGACAAAAATGGACCAAAATCTATATTTTCGGACCAGACGATGGCTAGTGTTTGAAATCTGACCCATAATTCGAAACATTGTTATATATTTAGGAGAAGAATTATATAATGGTCTCCCGGTTCATCATTCATCTGGTATTTTTAATGGCTAGTGTTTGAAATCTGACACAGAACTCGGAACACAGTTATAAATTTAGGAAAAGAATGCTATAATGGTCTCTCGGTCCTCGATTTCATATGGACTTTTCAGGCGATTTTTTTGCCCCTCGACAAAAAGGGATCGAAATCTATATTTTCGGACCAGACGATTACAATTGTTTGAAATCTGGCTCAGAATCTAAAAACCAGGAATGAATTTTGGAGAAGAATGTTATAAAGGTCTCTTGGTCCTCGATTTCATCTGGGCTTTTCGGGCGTTTTGCATACCACCAGACAAAAATGGACCGAAACAAGTATTTTCGAACAAGACAATTGCTAGTGTTTTAAATCTGAGGCGGAACCCGAAACTCAGTTATAAATTTAGGAGAAGAATGTTATAAGCGTCTCCTAGACCTCGATTTCATGTGGTCTTTTCGGGCGATTTTCGAATCACTCGACAAAAATGGACCTAAATTCGTATTTTCGGACCAGACGATGGCTAGTGTTTGAATTCTGGCGTGAAACGCGAAACACAGTTTTAAATTTTGGAGAACAATGCTATAAGGGTCTCTCGGTCCTCGATTTCATCTGGACCTTTTGGGAGATTTTCGTACCCTCGACAAAAATGGACTAAAATCTGTATTTTCGGACCAGACTTTGGCTAGTGTTTGAAATCTAGCTCGAGACTCGAAACAAAGTTATATATTTGGGAGAAAAATGCTATAAGGGTCTCCCGGTCCTTGATTTCATTGGGACTTTTCAGGCAATTTTCATATGATCCAACCAAAATAGACCGAAATCCGTATTTTCGAAAAAGGCTATCGCTAGTGTTTGAAATCTGACGCGTAACCCGAAACACAGTTTTAAATTTTGGAGAAGAATGATATAAGGGTGTCTTGGTCCTAGATTTCATCTAGTCTTTTCGAGCGATTTTCGTACCACCCGACTAAAATGGACCGAAATCCGTATTTTCGAACAAGACGATTGTTAGTGTTTGAAATCTGGCGCTGAACCCGAAACACTGTTATAAATTTAGGAGAAAAATGTTGTAAGGGCGCCCAATCCTCGATTTTATCTGGACTTTTCCGGGGTCTTTCGTACTACCCGACTAAAATAGACTGAAATTTGTATCTTTGGACCAGACGATGGCTAGTGTTTAAAATCGGGCGCAAAGCCCGAAAATCAGTTATAAATTTTGGAGAAGAATGCTATAAAGGGTCTCTTGGTCATCGATTTCATTTGGATTTTTCGAGCGAGTTTCGTACCACCCGACCAAAATGGACCAAAATCCGTATTTTCGGACAAGGCAATGGCTCGTATTTGAAATCTGACACGGAACCCGAAACACATTTATAAATTTTGGAGAAGAATGCTATAAGGGCTTCTCGTACACATCAAAAAAAAGACCGAAATTCGTATTATCGAACAAGCAATGGATAGTGTTTGAAATCTGACGCGGAACCCGAGTCACATTTATAAATTTAGTTGAAGAATGCTATAGGAGTCTACTGGTCCTCGATTTAATCTAGACTTTTCACGGTATTTCGTACAAGCCGATGCCTAGTGTTTGAAATCTGGCGTGGACCCTGAAACAAATTTAGAAATTTTGGGAAAGAATCCTATAATGGTCTTGCGGTCGTCGATTTTATTTGGACTTTTCAGACGAATCCTATAATGGAAACATAGTTATAAGTTTTGGAGAAGAATGCAATAAGGGTCTCACGGTACTCGATTTCAGCTGGACTTTTGGGGCAATTTTCATACCACCCAACAACAATGGACCAAAGTCCGTAGTTTCAGACCAAACGATGGCTAGTGTTTGAAATCTGACGCGGAACCCGAAACACATTTATAAATTTTAAAGAAGAATTGATAAGGGTTATTTGGTCCCCGATTTCATCTGGACTTTTCAGGCGATTTTCGTACCCATCGATGATAATGGACCAAACTCTGTATTTTTGGACTAGACGATGGCCAATGTTTGAAATCATACGCGGAACCCGAAACACAGTTATAAATTCAGGAGAAGAATGCTATAATAAGAGTCTTCTGGTCCTCGATTTCATATGGACTTTTCGGGCGATTTTCGTACCCCACAACAAAAAAGGACCAAAATCAGTATTTTCAAACCAAATGATGGCTAGTGTCTAAAATCTGGCGCGGAACCCAAAACACAATTATAAATTTTGGAGAAGAATGCTATAAGGGTCTCCTGGTCCTCGATTTCATCTGGACTTTTCTGGCGATTTGCGTACCTCCCAACAAAAATGGACCAACGTCCGTAGTTTCAGACCAAACGATGGTTAGTATTTGAAATATGACGAAGAACCCGAAACAGAGTTATAAATTTTGTTATATATTGTTATTATCTTTGTTTTATAGTTTTAGTTAATTAGGAAGATAATAATAACATATAATAAAATAGAGTTGTCAAATAAATATGTAATTATTTGTTTATTTGACAACTCAATTTTGTTCTATGTTATTATTATCACCGTTTTATAGTTCTACATCATAACTAAGTAATAATTACATTTTTATTAGACAACTCAATTTTCTTATATGTTTTTATTATTTTCGTTTTGTAATTGTACTAAATAAGGAAAATAGTAATAATATATAACAAAATCGAGTTGTAAATTAAATACAAAACTAAGATAATAATAATATATAATAAAATAGTGGTTTCAAATAAATATTTAAGTATTACATTATTTGACAACTCTATTTTATTTAATGTTATTATTATCTTTGTTTTATGGTTTTAT
>NC_021162.2:11065361-11087336 GCF_000331145.2 Cicer arietinum
AGTTGTCAAATAAAGTAATAATTACATATTTACTTGACAACTCAATTTTATTAAATGATATTACTATATTCGTTATGAAATTATTACTTTATTTGATAATTCTATTTTATTATATGTTATTATTATCTTCATTTAGAAGTTTGACTACATCACAAATATAGTAATATCATTTAATAAAATTGAGTTGTCAAGTAAATATGTAATTATTACTTTATTTGATAACTCTAACTTATTATATGTTCTTATTATCTTCGTTTTATAGTTTTATTTCATAACAATGATAATAACAACATATAATAAAATATAGTTTTCAAATAAAATAATAATTATAAAATTATTTTACAACTCAATTTTTTTATATGTTATTATTATTTTCATTATTTAGTACAACTACAAAACGAAGATAATAATAACATACAATAAAATAGAGTTGTCATATAAATATGTAATTATTACTTTATTTGACAACTCTATTTTATTATATGATACTATTATCTTCGTCATGTAGTTGTACTTTATAACGAAGATAATAGACACGTATAATAAAAAAGAGTTGTCTAATCAAGTAATAATTACATATTTATTTGACAACTCTATTTTGATATATATTGTTATTATCTTTGTTTTAGAGTTTTAGTTCATAATGAAGATGATAATAACATATAATAAAATAGAGTGTCAACTAAATATGTAATTATTTTTTTATTTGACAACTCAAATTTGTTCTTTGATATTATTATCACCGTTTTATAGTTCTACGTCATAACTAACATAATAATAACATATAATAAAATAGAGTTGTCAAACAAATAAGTTATAACGAAGTAAATAATAACATATAACAAAATCGAGTTGTCAAATAAAGTAATAATTAAATTTTTATTTGACAACTCAATTTTCTTATATGTTTTTATTATTTTCATTTTGTAATTGTACTAAATAACGAAAATAATGATAACATATAACAAAATCGAGTTGTAAATAAAATACAAAAGGAAGATAATAATAATAATATATAATAAAATAATGTTGTTAAATAAATATTTAAGTATTACATTTGACAACTCTATTTTATTTAATGTTATTATTATCTTTGTTTTATGGTTTTATTTCATCACAAAGATAATAATAACATATAATAAAATAGAGTTTTCCAATAAAGTAATAATTACATGTAAATTTTACAACTCAATTTTGTTATATGTTATTATATAACAAAATCGAGTTGTCAAATAAAGTAATAATTAAATTTTTATTTGACAACTCAATTTTCTTATATGTTTTTATTATTTTCATTTTGTAATTGTACTAAATAACGAAAATAATGATAACATATAACAAAATCGAGTTGTAAATAAAATACAAAAGGAAGATAATAATAATAATATATAATAAAATAATGTTGTTAAATAAATATTTAAGTATTACATTATTTGACAACTCGATTTTATTTAATGTTATTATTATCTTCGTTTTATGGTTTTATTTCATAACAAAGATAATAATAACTTATAATAAAATAGAGTTGTTCAATAAAGTAATAATTACATATTAATTTTACAACTCAATTTTGTTATATGTTATTACTATTTTCGTTATTTAGTACAACTATACAATAAACAAAATAATAACGTATAATAAAACAGAGTTGTCAAATAAATATGTAACTATTAATTTATTTGATAATTCTATTTTATTATATGTTATTATTATCTTCATTTAGAAGTTTGGTTGGATAACGAAGATAGTAATATCATATAATAAAATAGAGTTGTCAAATAAAGTAATAAGTACATATTTATTAGATAAACCCAATTTTAGTATATGTTATTATTATCTTCGTTATTCAGTAAAATAATAAAACAAAGATAATAATAACATATAATAAAATAGTGTTTTCAAATAAAGTAATAATTACTTATTTATTAGACAACTCTATTTTATTAAATATTATTATTATCTTCGTTTTGTAGTTGTACTCAATGACGAAGATAATAATAACATATAAAAAAATAGAGTTGTCAAATAAATTAATTATTTCATATTTTTTTGACAACTCAATTTTGTTATATTTTATTATTATCTTTGTTATTAAGTATAACTACAAAATGCAGATAATAATATCATTTAATAAAATAGTGTTATCCATGTTACTTTATTTGAAAACTCTATTTAATTAAATGTTATTTTTATCGTCGTTTTATAGTTGTAGTTAATAACGAAAATAATAATAACATATAACACAATTGAACTATTTAATAAATATGGAATTATTAATATATTTGACAACTCTATTTTATTATATGTTATTATTATCTTAATAATATAGTTGTACTAATAAAATAAAGTACTAATTACATATTTATTTGATAAACTCAATTTTATTATATGTTATTATTATCTTCATTTTGTAGTTATACTTAATAACTAAGATAATAATAAAATATAACAAAATTGAGTTGTCAAATAAATATGAAATAATTAATTTATTTGACAACTCTATTTTATTATATGTTATTATTATCTTCATTTTGTAGTTATACTTAATAACTAAGATAATAATAAAATATAACAAAATTGAGTTGTCAAATAAATATGAAATAATTAATTTATTTGACAACTCTATTTTATTATATGTTATTATTATCTTCGTTATGTAGTAAAACAATAAAACAAAGATAATAATAACATATAATAAAATAGTGTTGCAAATAAAGTAATAATTACTTATTTATTAGGCAACTCTACTTTATTTAATATTATTATTATCTTCGTTTTGTAGTTGTACTTAATAACGAAGATAATAATAACATATAATAAAATAGAGTTGTCAAATAAATTAATTTTGACATATTTATTTGACAACTAAATTTTGTTATATTTTATTATTATCTTTATTATTAAGTATAATTACAAAACGAAGATAATAATAACATATAATAAAATATTTTTTCAAATAAAGTAATAATTAAATCTTTGTTTGACAATTGTATTTCATTATATGTTATTATTATGATCGTTTTGTATTAATATTTTGTAATGAAGATAACCCTATGTACTATAACCCGAAACTCAAACCCAAAACCTTAAACCTCAAATCCTAAACCTTAAACCCTAAACCCTAAACACTAAACCCAAAATCTTAAACCTTAAACTCTAAACCTTAATCCCTAAACGTGATTTCTTAAACCCTAGTAAAATAAAGATGTAATTATTACTTTATTTGACATCTCTATTTTTTTTATATGTTTTTATTATATATTTGTTATAAAGTAAAACTATAAAACAAAGATAGTAATAACATAAATTAAATTAGAGTTGTCTAATAAAGTAATAACTACATCTTTATATGTTACAGATTTTAGTCCATTTTTTTCGGGTAGTACAAATTCTTCTCCTACATTTAAGACTGTGTTTCGAGTTCCATTTCAGATTTCAAACACTAGCCATCATCAAGTCCAAAAATACGATTTTCGGTTCATCTTTGTTGTTTGGTATGATTTTCAAACACTAGCCATCAGATTTCAAACCCTAGCCATCATCTTGTACAAAAATAAGAATTTTGGTCAATTTTTGTCGGGTGGTACGATTTTCGCCTGAAAAGTCTAGATGATATAGAGAACTCTGAGACCCTTATAGCCTTCTTCTCCTAAATTTAAAATTGAGTTTCGGGTTTCGAGTTTCGTATTAGATTTCAAACACTAGCCATCGTTTGGTTCATAATTATGGATTTCGTTCCATGTTTGTCAGGTGGAACGAAAATCGCCTGAAAAGTCCATATGAAATCGAGGATCAGGAGACCCTTTTAGCATTCTTCTCCTAAATTTTTAGTTGTATTTCGGGTCAGATTTCAAATACTAGCCATCGTCTGGTACGAAAATAAGGAATTCGGTCCATTTTTTTGGGTGGTATGAAAATCTCCCGGAAGGTCTAAATGAAATCGAGGACTGGGGGACCCTTATATCATTTTGGTCCTAAATTTTAAATTGTGTTTTGGGTTTTGTCAGGTGGTATGAAAATCGCTGGAAAAGTCGAGATGAATCGAGGACTGGGAGACCCTTACGACATTCTTCAACTAAATTTATAATTGTGTTTCGAGTTCGGTATAGATTTCAAACATTGTCCATCGTTTGTTCCAAAAATACAGATTTCGTTCCATTTTATAATTGTATTGCGTTCCGCGTCAGAATTCCAACACTAGCCATCGTTTGGTTCGAAAATATGGATTACGGTCTATTATTTTCGAGGGGTACGAAAATCACCTGAAAACTCCAGATGATATCGACGATCGAGAGACAATTATAGCATTCTTCTGGTCAGAAAATACGGATGATATTCTCCTAAATTTATAACTGTGTTTCGGGTTCCACATCAAATTTCATACACTAGCAATCGTCTGGTCAGAAAATACGGATTTCAATCCATTTTTGTCGGGTAGTATGAAAATCACATGAAAAGTCAAGATGAAATCGAGGACCGAGAGAACCTTATAACATTCTTCTCCTAAGTTTATAACTATGTTTCGGGTTCCACGTCAGATTTCAAAGACTAGCCATCGTCTGGTCCGAAAATACGGATTTCCGACCATTTTTGTCATTTGGTACAAAAATCGCCCAAAAAGTTTGAATGAAATCGAGGATCCAGTTACCATAATTGGATTGTTCTCCTAAATGTATAACTGTGATTCGTGTTCCACGTCAGAATTTAAATACTAGCCATCGCCTGGTCAGAAAATGTGGATTTCGGTCCATTTTGGTCGGGTGCTTCAAAAATTTAAAACAATGTTTCAAGTTTCGCATCAGATTTCAAACACTAGCCATCAGCAGGTCCAAAAATACGGGATTTCAATCCTTTTTTGTTCGGTGGTAAGAAAATCCTCCGAAACATCCAAATGAAATCGAGGACCAGGAGACCCTTATAGCATTCTTTTTCTAATTTTATAATTGTGTTTCAGGTTCCGCGACAGATTTCAAACACTAGCCATCGTCTTGTTCCAAAATACGGATTTAGGTCCATTTTGTTCAGGTGGTACGAAATTTTCCCCAAAAGTACAGATGATATCGAGGATCGGGAGACCCTTATAGAATTCTTCTCCAAAACTTATAACTGTGTTTCGGGTTTCGCACTAGATTTCAAACACTAGCCCTCGTCTTGTACAAAAATACATATTTAGATCCATTTTTGTTAGGCGACACGAAAATCGCCCGAAAAGTCCAGATGAAATCGGGGAGAGCGAGACCATTATAACATTCTTATCCAAAGTTTATAACTTTGTTCTAGTTTAAACACTAGCCATCGTCTTGTTCGAAAATATGGATTTCGGTCCATATAACAAAATTGAGTTGTAAAAGAAATATGTAATTATTACTTTATTTGACAACTCTATTTTATTATATGTTATTATTATCTTTGTTATGAAGTAAAACTATAAAACGAAGATAATAATAACATATAATAAATTAGAGTTGTCAAATAAAGTAATAATTACATATTTATTTGACAACTCTATTTTATTAAATGATATTACTATCTTCTTTATGCAGTCAACCTTTAAAATGAAGATAATAATAACATAACAAAATAGAATTATCAAATAACTTAATAAATACAAATTTATTTGACAACTCTGTTTTATTATACGTTATTATTATCTTCGTTTTATAGTTGTACTAAATAAGGAAAATAATAATAACATATAACAAAATTGAGTTGTAAAATTAATATGTAATTATTACTTTATTTGACAACTTTATTTTATTATATGTTATTATTATCTTCGTTATGTAGTAAAACTATAAAACGAATATAATAATAATATTTAGTAAAATAGAGTTGTCAAATAATTTAATAATTAAAAAGCATTTTTCTCCTAAATTTATAAATGTGTTTCGGGTCATATATTGAACATTAGCCATCATTTGGTCTAAAAATATGATTTTCGTTCCATTTATGTCGGGTGGTACGAAAATTTCCTGAAAAGTCTAGATGAAATCGGGGACTTTCGTACCACTCGATTTCAGTCCATTTTTGTCGGGTGGTACGAAAATCGCCTGAAAAGTCCAGATGAAATCGAGGACTGAGAGACTCTTATAGTATTATTCTCTAAAATTTATAACCATGTTTCAAGTTCTGCACCAGATTTCAAACACTAGCCATCGTCTGGTCCGAAAATATAGATGTTGGTCCTTTTTTGTCGAGGGGTACGAAAGTCGCTCGAAATGTCTAAATAAAATCAAGGAGCGGGAGACCATTATAGCATTCTTCCCCAGAATTTATAACTTTGTTTCGGGTTCCGCACCAGATGAAATCGAGGACAAGGAGTCTCTTATAGTATTATTCTCCAAAATATATAATTGTGTTTCGGGTTCCGCGCCAGATTTAAAACACTAACCATCGTTTTGTTTGAAGATACGAACTTCAGTCCATTTTAGTCGTGTGGTACGAAAATCGCTGGAAAAGTCTAGATGAAATCAAGGACAAGGAGACCTTTATAGCATTCATCTCCAAAATTTATAATTGTTTTTCGGGATCCGCGCCAAATTTTAAAAACTATCGATCGTCTGGTCTAAAATTACGGATTTCGATTCATTTTTGTTGGGTGGTACAAAAATTGCCCAAAAAGTCCAAATGAAATTGAGGACCACGAGACCCTTACAAAATTCTTCTTCTAAATTTATAACGTTTCAGGTTTTGTGTCAGATTTCAAACACTAGCCATAGTCTTGTTCGAAAAAACGAATTTAGGTTCATTTTAGTCAGGTGGTATAAAAATCGACTGAAAAGTGAAGATTTAATCGGGGGCCAGGAGACCCTTATAGCATTCTTCTCCAAAATTTATAACCGGGTTTCGGGTTCTGTGCCAAATTTCAAACACTCACCATCATTTTGTTCGAAAATACGAATATCGATCCATTTTAGTCGGGTGGTACGAAAATACTATATTTCAGTTTCTACGTCAGAATTCAAACACTAGCCATCGTCTTGTTCGAAAATACTAATTTTGGTCCATTTTTGTCGATTGGTACGAAAATCTCCCGAAATGTTTAGATGGAATCGAGGATTGGGAGACCCTTAAAGCATTCTTCTCCAAAAATTTTAATTGTGTTTCGGGTTCTGCGTCAGATTTCAAACACTAACCATCGTCTGGTCCGAAAATACGGATTTCGGTTCATTTTGGTCTGGTGGTAAGAAAATTACCCAAAAAGTCCATAACAAATTGAGGACCCAGAGACCCTTATAGCATTCTTCTCCAAGATTTATAACTGTGTTTCGGGTTCTGCGTCAGATTTCAAACACTAACCATCGTCTGGTCCGAAAATACGGATTTCGGTTCATTTTTGTCTGGTGGTAAGAAAATTACCCAAAAAGTCCAGAACAAATTGAGGACCCAGAGACCCTTATAGCATTCTTCTCCAAGATTTATAACTGTGTTTCGGGTTCCGCGTCAGATTCCAAACACTAGCCATTTTCTTGTCCGAAAATACGGAATTCGGTCCATTTTTGTCGAGTGGTATGAAAATCCCCCAAAAGTTCAGATGAAATCGACCCTTAAAACATTCTTCTCCTAAATTTATAACAGTGTTTCGGATTCTGCATCAGATTTCAAACACTAGCCATCATCTAGTCCTAATAATAGATTTCCGTCCATTTTTTTCAAGGGGTAAGAAAATTGCCCTAAAAGTTCAGATGAAATCGAGGACTTGGAGACTCTGATAGGATTCTTCTTCTAAATTTAAAACAGTGTTTCGGATTCTGCATCAGATTTCAAACACTAACCATCGTCTGGTCCGAAAATACGGATTTCGGTCCATTTTAGTCGGGTAGTACGAAAATTGCCCGAAAAGTCTAGATGAAATTGAGCACCGAGGGACCCTTTTAGCATTTTTCTTCTAAATTTATAATTGTCTTTCGGGTTCAGCGACAGACTTCATACACACCAAAATGGACAGAGAGACCCTTATATCATTTTTCTCCAAAATTTATAACTGTGTTTCGAGTTCAATGGTAGATTTCAAACACTAGCCATTGTCTAGTCCAAAAATACGAATTTCAGTCCATTTTTGTCGGGTAATACGAAAATCGCCAAAAAAGACCAGGTGAAATCGAGGACCAAGAGACGCTTATAACATTCTTCTCCTAAATTTATAACTGAGTTTGGGGTTCCGCACCAGATTTCAAACACTAGCCATCGTCTGGTCCGAATATATAGATTTTGGTCCATTTTTGTCAAGGGGTACGAAAATCGCACGAAAAGTCCAGATGAAATTAACGACTGAGAGACCTTTATAGCATTCTTCTCCTAAATTTATAACTGTGTTTCGGGTTCCGCTTCAGACTTCAAACACTAACAATCGTGTTGTTCGAAAATACGGATTTTGGTGCATTTTAGTTGGATAGTACGAAAGTAGCCAGAAAAGTCCAAAAGAAATCTAGGACCGAGAGACCCTTATATCATTTTTCTCCAAAATTTATAACTGTGTTTCGAGTTCAATGCTAGATTTCAAACACTAGCCATTGTCTATTCCAGAAATACGAATTTCAGTCCATTTTTGTCGGGTGATACGAAAATCGCCCAAAAAGACCAGGTGAAATCGAGGACCAGGAGACGCTTATAGCATTCTTTTACTAAATTTATAACTGAGTTTTGTGTTCCGCCCCAGATTTCAAACACTAGCCATCGTCTGGTCCGAATATATAGATTTTGGTCCATTTTTGTCAAGGGGTACGAAAATCGCACAAAAAGTCCAGATGAAATTAACGATGAGAGACCTTTATAGCATTCTTCTCCGAAATTTATAACCGTGTTCCGAGTTCCGTGTCGGATTTCAAACTCTAGCCATCGTCTGGTCCAAAAATACAGATTTCAATCCATTTTAGTCGGGTGGTAAGAAAATCGCCCAAAAAGTCCAGATGAAATCGAGGACCAAGAGACCCTTATAGCATTGTTCTTCAAGATTTATAACTATATTTAAGGTTCCGCGTCCAATTACAAACACTAGCCTACGTCTGGTCCGAAAATACTGATTTTGGTCCATTTTTGTCGGGTAGTATGAAAATCCCCTGAAAAGTCCATATGAAATCGAGAACCGGGAGACCCATATAGGATTCTTCTCCAAAATTTATAATTGTGTTTCGGTATCTGTGTCAAATTTCAAACACTATCCCTCGTTTGTTCTGGAAATACTGATTTCAGTCCATTTTTGTCGGGTTGTATGAATATCACCCGAAAAGTCCAAATGAAATCGAGCACCGGAAAACCCTTATAGCATTCTACTCTAAAATTTATAAATGTGTTTCGGGTTCCGCGATAGATATCAAACACTAGCTATCGTCTGGTCTGAAAATACAGATTTTGGTCCATTTTTGTCGAGATGAAGAAGAAATCAAGGAGAAGAAGATTCTTGTAGTATTCTTCTCCTAAATTTATAACTGAGTTTCGGGTTCTTCTACAAATTTCAAAATCTTGCCCTCATCTTGTTCGAAAATACGAATTTCGGTCTATTTTTGTTGGGTAATACGATAATCGCTTGAAAAGACGAGATGAAATCGAGGAACGAGAGACCCTTATAACATTCTTCTCCTAAAATTATAACTATGTTCCGAGTTCCGTGTCGGATTTCAAACACTAGCCGTTGTTTTGTTCAAAAATACGAATTTCGGTCCATTTTAGTCGGGTGGTACGAAAATCACTCAAAACTACCAGATGAAAACGAGGACCCGGAGACCCTTATGTCATTCTTCTCCTAAATATATAACAGTGTTTTAGATTTCGGGTCATATTTCAAACACTAGCCATCGACTGGTCTGCAAATACTGATTTCGGTCCATTTTTTGTCGAGTGGTATGAAAATTGCACGAAAAGTCTTGATCAAATCATGGATCGAGAGACCCTTATTCATTCTTCTCCAAAATTTATAACTATGTTTCGGGTTCCGTGTCGAATTTCAAACACTAGCCCTCGTCTGTTTCGGAAATACTGACTTCGGTCCATTTTTGTCGGGTGGTATGAAAATCGCCGGAAAAGTCCAGATGAAATGAATGACCGGGAAACCCTTATAGCATTCTTCTCCAAAATTTATAACTGTATTTCGGGTTTTGCGGCAGATTACAAACACTAGATATCGTATGGTTCGAAAATACAGATTTTTGTCCATTATCGTCGAGGGGTGCGAAAATTGCCCGAAAAGTCCATATGAAATCGAGGAGAAGAAGATTCTTGTAGCATTCTTCTCCTAAATTTATAACTGAGTTTGGGGTTCTGCATCACATTTCAAACAGTAAGAATCGTCTGATACGAAAATACGAATTTCGATCCATATTTTTCGGGACGTACGAAAATCGCCTAAAAAGTCCTTATGAAATCGAGGACCGGGAGACCCTTATAGCATTCTTCTACAAAATTTATAAACGTGTTTTGGGTTTCGCGTCAAATTTCAAACACTAGCCCTTGTCTTGTTGGAAATTACGGATTTCGGTCCATTTTTGTCGAGTTGTACGAAAATTGCCCGGAAAGTCCAGATGAAATCGAGGACCAGGTCACCCTTATAGCATTCTTCTCCTAAATTATAACAATGTTTCTCATTTCGGGCCAGATTTCAAACACTAGCCATCCTCTAGTATGAAAATACAGATTTTGGTCCATTTTTTTCGATAGGGTACGAATATTGCGCGAAAAGTCCAGATTTAATCGAGGTCCGAGTGACCCTTATAACATTATTTATCTCAGTTTATAAATGTGGAACGGGTTCTGGGTCAGAATACAAACACGAGCCATCGTCTTGTTTGAAAATACAGATTTCAGTCAATTATAGTCGGGTGGCTCAAAAATCACTCGAAAAGTTCAGATGAAATCGAGTTCCTGGAGATCCTTAAAGCATTCTTCTCCTAAATATATAACAGCGTTTCGGGTTCTGCGTCAGATATCAAACACTTGCCATCGCCTGGTCCAAAAATACAGATTTCGTTCCATTATTGTCGAGGTGTACGAAAATCGCCCGAAAAGTCCAGATGAAATCGAGGAGCGAGAGACCACTATAGACTTCTTCTCCTAAATATATAATTCAATTTCGGGTTCCGCATCAGATTTCAAACACTAGCAATTAACTTGTTCGAAAATACAGATTTTGGTCCATTTTTTGTAGGGTGGAACGAAAATCACCCGAAAAGTCCAGATGAAATTGAGGACCTGGACACCCTGATAGCATTCTTCTCCAAAATTTATTACTGGTTTTTAGATTCAGCGCCATATTTCAAACATTTCTTGTCGTCTGGTCTGAATATATAGATTTTGGTCCTTTTTGTCAAGGGGTAAGAAAATTTTCCTGAAAAGTCTAGATGAAATCTAGGTCCGAGAGACCCTTATAGCATTCTTCTCCTAAATTTATATTTGTGTTCCAAGTTCCGTGTCGGATTTCAAACACTAGCCATTGTTTTGTTCAAAAATATGAATTTCAGTCCATTTTAGTCGGGTGGTACGAAAATCACCTGAAAATACCAGATGAAATCCAGGACCAGGAGACCCTTATAGAATTCTTCTCCTAAATTTATAAATATGTTTCAGATTCCATATAATACCACTAGTTTTGATACAAAAGTTCTGATAAAAGCTACACAACATCAGATTTCAAACACTAGTCATAGTCTTGTTCGAAAATATAGATTTCTTTCCATTTTAGTCGAGTGGTACGAAAATCGAGAACCAGGAAACCCTTATAGCATTCTTCTCCTAAATATTTAACAGTATTTCAGGTTCCACATCAAATTTCAAACACTAGTCCTCTTCTGGTCCGAAAATGCATATATTGGTCCATTTTTATCGAGGGGTACGAAAATCACCGGAAAAGTCCAGATTAAATCGGGGACCGAGAGACTCTTATAACATTATTCTCCTGAATTTTAACTGTATTTCGGGTTTCGCGTCAGATTTCAAATACTATTCATCTTCTTGTTTGAAAATATGGATTTCGGTCCATTTTTGTCGTATTGTACGAAAATCGCCCAAAAAGTTTGAATGAAATCGAGGACCGGGAGACCCTTATAGCATTCTTCTCCTAAATATATAACAGTGTTTCAGGTTCCGCGCCAGATTTTAAACACTAGCCATCGTCTGGTAAGAAATTACAGATATTGGTCCATTTTTATTGAGGGGTACGAAATGGCCAGAAAATTCCAGATAAAATTGAGGACCGAGAGACCCTTATAACATTCTTCTTCTAAATTTATAAATGTGTTTTTTAAGTTCCGCGTCAGATTTCAAACACTAGCCATCATCTTGTTCTAAAATACGTATATCGGTCTATTTTAGTCGAGTGGCACGAAAATTGCCCTAAATGTCTAGATGAAATCGAGGACTAGAAGACTCTTATAGCATTTTTCTCCTAAATTTACAATTGCGTTTCAGTTTCCGCGTCAGATTTCAAACACTAGACATGGTCTTGTTCGAAAATACGAATTTCGATCCATTTTAGTCGTGTGGTGCGAAAATTGCCCGAAAGGTCTAGATGAAATTGAGGATCGGGCGACCCTTATATCATTCTTCACCTTAATATATAACAGTTTGAAATCTGACCTGGATTTCATCTGGACTTTTTGGGACGTTTTCGTACCACTCCAGAAAAGGGCCAAATCAGTATTTTCAGACCAGACGATGGTTAGTGTTTGAAATCTGGCGTAGAATACAAAACACAGTTATAAATTTTGGAGAAGCATGTTATAAGAGTCTCCCGATACTCTAGTTCATATGGACTTTTTGGACCACCCGACAAAACTAGACTGAAAATCGTATTTTCAGACCACACGATAGCTAATGCTTGAAATAGGGCGCGAAACCTGAAACACAGTTATAAATTTTGGAGAAGAGTGTTATAATGGTTTCTCGGCCTGCGATTTCATATGGACTTTTCGGGTGATTTTCGTACCACCGGACTAAAATAGACCGAAATCCGTATTTTTGAACAAGACGATGGCTAGTGTTTGAAATATAAGGCGGAACCCGAAACAAAGTTATAAATTTAGAAGAAGAATTTATAAAGGTCATTTGGTCCCCGATTTCATCTGGACTTTTCAGGCGATTTTCGTACCCATCGACGATAACGGACCAAATTCTGTATTTTTGGACCAGACGATGGCCAATGTTTGAAATCGGACCCGGAACCCTAAACACGGTTATAAATTCAGGAGAAAAATGCTATAATAAGAGTCTTCTGGTCCTCGATTTCACATGGATTTATCGGGCGATTTTCGTACTCCTCGACAAAAATGGACCGAAATCAATATTTTCAGACAAGACGATGACTAATGTCTGAAATCTGGCGCGGAACCCGAAACACCGCTATAAATTTTGGAGAAGAATGCTATAAGGGTCTCTAGAGCCTCGATTTCATCTAGACTTTTCGGGCAATTTTCGTACCACCCGACAAAAATGGACCGAAATCCGTATTTTCTTACAAGACGATGGCTAATATTGGAAATCTGATGCGAAACCCGAAACACAATGATCAATTTTGGAGAAGAATGCTATAAGGGTATCCTACTCCTCGATTTCATCAAGTCTTTTCGGGCAATTTTTGTACCACCCAACAAAAATAGACTGAAAATCGCATTTTCAGACCAGACAATGGCTAGTGTTGGAAATCTGGCGCGGAACCCCAAACACAATTATAAATTTTGGTGAAGAATGCTATAATGGTCTCCCGACCCTCGAATTCATCTGGACTTTTCGAGCGATTTTCGTACCACCTGACTAAAATGGACCGAAATCCGTATTTTCGAACAAGACGACGGCAAGTATTTCAAATCTAACGCAGAACCCGATTTAATTTGGACTTTTCGGGCGACTTTCGTACCCGTAGACTGTAATAGACCAACATCATGATTTTTGGACTAGACGATGCCTAGTGTTTGAAATCTGGCGCGGAACCCGTAACAAAGTTATAAATTGTGGGGAAGAATGCTATAATGGTCTCCCGGTCCTCGATTTCATTTGGACTTTTCGAGCGACTTGCGTACCCCTTGACAAAAAAGGACCAACATATGTATTTTCAGACCAAACGATGGCGAGTGTTTGAAATCTGGCGCGGAACCTGAAACATGGTTATAAATTTTAGAGAATAAGGTTATAAGAGTCTCTCAGTCCTCGATTTCATCAGGACTTTTCAGGCAATTTTCGTACCACCCGACAAAAAAGGACCGAAATCGGGTGGTACGAAAGTCCCCGATTTTATCTAGACTTTTCAGGAAATTTTCATACTACTCGACAAAAATATAACGAAATTCGTATTTTTAGACCAAATGAAGGCTAATATTCAGAATATGACCCGAATCACAATTATAAATTTAGGAGAATAATGCTTTTGAATTATTAAATTATTTGACAACTCTATTTTGGTAAATGTTATTATTATATTCGTTTTATAGTTTTACTACATATCGAAGATAATAATAACATTTAATAAAATAGTGTTGTCAAATAAAGTAATAATTACATATTAATTTTACAACTCAATTTTATTATTTTCGTTATTTAGTACAACTACAAAACGAAGATAATAATAACATATAATAAAACAGAGTTGTCAAATAAATATATATTTATTAATTTATTTTGTTAAAACTTATTATTAACTTCATTTTAAAGGTTGACTTCATAACGAAGATAGTAATATCATTTAATAAAATAGAGTTGTCAAATAAATATGTAATTATTACTTTATTTGACAACTATAATTTATTATATGTTATTATTATCTTTGTTTTATAGTTTTTTTCATAATGAAGATGATAATAACATATAATAAAATAGAGTTGTCAAATAAATATGTATTTATTTGTTTATTCGACAACTCAATTTTGTTCTATGTTATTGTTATCATCGTTTTATAGTTCTACGTCATAACTAATATAATAATAATAACATATAATAAAAAAAAGTTGTCAAACAAATAAGTTATAAAGAAGTTAATAACAACATATAACAAAATAGATTTGTCAAATAAAGTAATAATTACATTTTTATTTGCTACTCAATTTTCTTATATGTTTTTATTATTTATGTGTTATAATTGTACTAATTAACGAAAATAATAATAACATATAACAAAATCAAGTTGTAAAATAAATACAAAACTAAGATAATAATAATAATATATATTAAAATGGTGTTGTCAAATAAATATTTAAGTATTACATTATTTGACAACACTATTTTATTTAATGTCATTATTATCTTCGTTTTATAGTTTTATTTCAAAAAGAAGATACTAATAACATAGAATAAAGTAGAGTTGTCATATAAATATGTAATTATTACTTTATTTGACAACTCTATTTTATTATATGATACTATTATATTTATCATGTAGTTGTACTTTATAACGAAGATAATAGAAACATATAATAAAATAGAGTTGTCTAATCAAGTAATAATTACGTATTTATTTGACAAATCTATTTTGTAATATATTGTTATTATCTTTGTTTTATAGTTTTTTTCATAATGAAGATGATAATAACATATAATAAAATGGAGTTGTCAAATAAATATGTATTTATTTGTTTATTTGACAACTCAATTTTGTTCTTTGTTATTATTATCATCGTTTTATAGTTCTACGTCATAACTAATATAATAATAACATATAATAAAAAAAAGTTGTCAAACAAATAAGTTATAAAGAAGTTAATAATAACATATAACAAAATAGATTTGTCAAATAAAGTAATAATTACATTTTTATTTGCAACTCAATTTTCTTATATGTTTTTATTATTTTTGTGTTATAATTGTACTAAATAACGAAAATAATAATAACATATAACAAAATCAAGTTGTAAAATAAATACAAAACTAAGATAATAATAATAATATATATGAAAATGGTGTTGTCAAATAAATATTGAAGTATTACATTATTTGACAACACTATTTTATTTAATGTTATTATTATCTTCGTTTTATAGATTTATTTCATAATAAAGATATTAATAACATATAATAAAATAGAGTTGTCGAATAAAATAATAATTACTTATTTATTTTACAAATCAATTTTTTTATATGTTATTATTATCTTCGTTATAAAGTAAAACTATAAAAAGAAGATAATAATAACATATAATAAAATAGAGTTGTCAAATAAATATGTAACTATTAATTTATTTGATAATTCTATTTTAACATATAATAATAACATATAACGAAGATAGTAATAAGATATAATAAAAAAGATTTGTCAAATAAATATGTAATTATTACTTTATTTCACATCTCTATTTAATTGTATTTTAGTATTGTCTTCGTTATGAATTAGAACTATATAACGAAAATAATAATAACATAAAATAAAGTAGAGTTGTCAAATAAATTGATAAGTATATATTTATTTGATAAACTCAATTTTATTATATATTATTATTATCTTCCTTACGTAGTAAAACAATAAAATGAAGATAATAATAACATATAATAAAATAGTGTTGTCAAATAAAGTAACAATTACTTATTTATTAGACAACTCTTTTTTATTAAATATTACTATTATCTTAGTTTTGTAGTTGTACTTAATAACGAAGATAATAATAACATATAATAAAATAGAGTTGTCAAATAATTAATTATTTCATATTTATTTGACAACTCAATTTTATTATATTATATTATTATCTATATTATTAAGTATAATTATAAAACGAAGATAATAGTAATATATAATAAAATATTATTTTCAAATAAAGTAATAATTATATCTTTATTTGACAACTATATTTCATTATATGTTATTATTATGATCGTTTTGTAGTAATATTTTGCAATGAAGATAACCCTATATACTATAACCCGAACCTAAAACCTTAAACCTTAAATCATAAACCTTAAACCCTAAACACTAAACCCAAAATCCTGAACCTTAAACTCTAAACCTTAATCCCAAAATGTGATTTCTTAAACCCTAAACACCGTAACACACTAAACCCTAATAAAATAAAGATTTAATTATTACTTTATTTGACATCTCTATTTTTTTTATATGTTATTATTATATATTTGTTATATAGTAAAACTATAAAACGAAGATAATAATAACATAATTTAAATTAGAGTTCTCAAATAAAGTAATAATTACATATTTATTTGACAACTCTATTTTATTATATGTTACGGATTTTAGTCCATTTGTGACTGGTAGTACGAAAATCGCCCAAAAAGTCCTGATGAAAATGAGGAGCGGGAGAGACTTTTAGCAAGCTTCTCCTAAATTTATAATTGTGTTTAAGGTTAAATATCAGACACTAGGTGTCGTCTTGTCAGAAAATACAAATTTTAGTCCATTTTTGTTAGGTGGTACGAAAATCGCTTGAAAAGTCCAGATGAAATCGAGGACCAGAAGACCCTTATAACATTTTTCTCCTAAATTTGTAATTGTGTGTCGGGCTCGGCGTCATATTTCAAACACTAGCCATCGTTTGAACTAAAAATACAAATTTCAGTCCATTATTGTTGTGAAGTACAAAAATCGCTCGAGAAGTCCAAAT
The DNA here is from genome assembly GCF_000331145.2 of Cicer arietinum. Lineage (NCBI taxonomy): Eukaryota > Viridiplantae > Streptophyta > Magnoliopsida > Fabales > Fabaceae > Cicer > Cicer arietinum. The sequence goes on from NC_021162.2 coordinate 11,082,890, forward strand.
GAGATCGAGGACCTAGAGACTCTTTTAGAATTCTACTCCAAAATTAATAACTATGTTTTTGGTTCCGCGTCAGATTTCAAACAGTAGCCATGTTCTGGTTCAAAATTACAGATTTTTGTCGAGTGGTACGATAATCCCCCAAGAAGTCCAACTGAAGTCGAGGTTTCGAAGTATCTTATAGAATTCTTCTCCTACATTTAAGACTGTGTTTTGGGTTCCGTGTCAGATTTCAAACACTAGCCATCGTCAAGTCCGAAAATATGGTTTTCGGTCTATTTTTCTTGTTTGGTATGATTTTCAAACCCTACCAATAAGATTTCAAACCCTAGCCATCATCTTGTACAAAAATAAGAATTTTGGTCAATTTTTGTAGGGTGGTACAATTTTCACCCGAAAAGTCCAGATGATATCGAGGACTGTGAGACCCTTATAGCATTCTTCACCTAAATTTAAAATTTGTGTTTTGGGTTTCGTGTTTCGTATTAGATTTCAAACACTAGCCATCGTCTAGTTCATAAATATCAATTTCGTTCTATTTTTGTCAGGTGAACGAAAATCGCCTGAAAAGTCCATATGAAATCGAGGATCAGGAGACCCTTTTAGCATTCTTCCCCTAAATTTTTAATTGTATTTTGGGTCAGATTTCAAATACTAGCCATCGTCTAGTACGAAAATACGGAATTCGGTCCATTTTTTTGGGTGGTAGGAAAATCGCCCGAAAGGTCTAAATGAAATCGAGGACTGGGGAACCCTTATATCATTCTGGTCCTAAATTATAAATTGTGTTTCGTGATCCGCGTCAAATTGTGTTTCGGTCCATTTTTGTCAGGTGGTACGAAAATCACCCCAAAAGTCCATATGAAATCAAGGATTAAGAGTCCCTTATAGCATTCTTCTTTTAAATTTATAACTGTGTTTCGAAGTCCGCGTCTGGTTTGAAAATATAGATTTTGATCCATTTTTGTCGAGGGGTACGAAACTTGCCCGAAAAGTTCAGATGAAATCAAGGACCGAGAGTCCCTTATAGTATTCTTCTTCTTAATTTATAATAGTGTTTCGGTTTTCGAGTCAGATTTCAAACACTAGCCATCATCTTGTTTGAAAATACGGATTTCGATCCATTTGAGTCAGGTGGTACAAAAATCGCCTGAAATATCCAGATGAAATCGAGGACCAGGAGACTCTTATAGCATTCTTCTCCTAAATTTATAACTGTGTTTTGGGTTCCGCGTCAGATTTCAAACACTATCCATCATCTTGTTCGAAAATATGGATTTCTGTCCGTTTTTGTCGGGTGGTACAAAAATTGCCCAAATAGTCCAGATGAAATCGAGGACCAGGAGAGCCATATAGAATTCTTCTCCTAAATATATAATAGTGTTTCAAGTTCCATATCAGATTTCAAACACTAGCCATCGTCTGGTCCCAAAATACAGATTTTGGTCAATTTTTGTAGAGGGTCGTATGAAAATCGCATGAAAAGTCCAGATGAAATCGAGAACCGAGAGACCCTTTTCACATTCCTCTCCTAAATATATAACAGTGTTTCAGGTTCCGCTTGAGATTTCAAACACTAGCCATCGTCTGGTTTTCAAATACAGATTTTGGTCCATTTTTGTCGAGTGGTACGAAAATTGCCGAAAATTCCAGATGAAATCGAGGATCGAGAGACCCTTATAGAATTCTTCTCCTAAATATAAAACAGTGTTTCTGGTTTTGCGTCAGATTTCAAACACTAGCCATCCTCTAGTTCAAAAATACCGATTTAGATGCATTTCAGTCGGGTGGTACGAAAATAACCCGAAATGTCCAGATGAAATCGAGAACCAAGAGACTCTAATAGCATTCTTCTCCTAAATTTATAATTGTGTTTTGGGTTCCGCATCAGTTTTCAAACACTATCCATTGTCTTGTTCGAAAATACGAATTTCGTTCCATTTTTGTTGGGTGGTACGATAATCTCCCCAAAACACTGTTATATATTTGGGAGAAGAATTCTATAAAGCACTCCCGGTCCTCGATTTCATCTGGACTATTCAGGAGATTTTCGTTCCACCCGATAAAATGGACTGAAATCCGTATTTTCAGACCAGACGATGGCTAGAGTTTGAAATTTGACATGGAACCTGAAATACAGTTATAAATTTAGAAGAAGAATGCTATAAGGGTCTCTCGGTCATCAATTTCATCTGGACTTTTGGGGCTATTTTTGTACCCCTCGACAAAAATGGACTAAAATCTTTATATTCGGACCAGACGATGGCTAGTGTTTGAAATTTGACCCGAAATCCGAAACACTGTTATATAGGAGACAAATGATATAAGGGTCTCCCGGTCGTTGATTCATAGGGTATTTTTGGGTGATTTTCGTACCACCCGACTTAAATGGACCGAAATTCATATTTTTGAACAAAACAATGGCTAGTGTTTGAAATCCGACACGGAACTCGGAAAACATTTATAAATTTAGGAGAAGACTGCGATAAGGGTCTCTTGGACCTCGATTTATCTGGTCTTTACAGGCGACTTTCTTACCCCTCGGAAAAAAAAAGGACTGAAATCTATATTTTCGGACCAGACGATAGAAAGTGTTTGAAATCTGGCGCTGAATTTATAAACCAGTAATAAATTTTGGAGAACAATGCTATAAGGGTCTCCGGGTCCTCGATTTCATTTAGGCTTTTTGGGCGTTTTTTGTACCTCCCGACAAAAATGGACCGAAATCAGTATTTTCGAACAAGACAATTGTTAGTGTTTGAAATCTGAGGCGGAACCCAAAACTCAGTTATAAATTTAGTAGAAGAATTCTATAAGCGTCTCCTGGTCCTTGATTTCACCTGGTCATTTCGGGAGATTTTCGTATCACCTAACAAAAATGGACTAAAATTCGTATTTTCGGACCAGACGATGGCTAGTGTTTAAAATTTGACATGGAATCCAAAACACTGTTATATATTTAGGAAAAGAATGCTATAGGATATGCTGGTCCTTGATTTCATCTGGACTTTTCGGGCGATTTCCATACGATCCAAACAAAATGGACCGAAATCCGTATCTTCGAAAAAGACTATGGCTTGTGTTTGAAATTTGACGCGGAACCCGAAACACAGTGATAAATTTTGGAGAAGAATGATATAAGGGTCTCCCAGTCCTAGATTCATCTGGACTTTTCTAGCTACTTTCGTATTACCAGACTAAAATGGACCAAAATCCATATTTTCGAACAAGACGATTGTTAGTGTTTAAAATCTGATGCAGAACACGAAACATAGTTATAAATTTAGAAGAAGAATGATATAAGGGTCCCTCGGTCCTTGATTTCAGCTGGACTTTTCAGGCGATTTTCGTACTAAGCGACTGAAATGGACCGAAATCCGTATTTTTGAACAAGACGATGGCTAGTTTTTGAAATCTGACGCGGAACCCAATACACGGTTTTAAATTTAGATGAAGAATCCTATCAGAGTCTCCAAGTCCTCGATTTAATATGTACTTTACGGGCGATTTTCTTATCCTTCGAAAAAAATGGACTGAAATCTATTATTAGGATTAGATGATTGCTAGCGTTTGAAACGATGCAGAACCCGAAACACTATTATAAATTTAGAAGAAGAATGTTGTTAGGGTCTACCGGTCCTCGATTTCATCTGGACTTTTCGGATGATTTTCGTACCACTCGACAAAAATGGACCGAAATCCGTATTCATCTGAAGTGTTTTACTACATAACGAAGATAATAATAACATATAATAAAATAGAGTTGTCAAATAAAATAATAATTACATATTAATTTTACAACTGTATTTTGTTATATATTGTTATTATCTTTGTTTTACAGTTTTAGTTCATAACGAAGATGATAATAACATAAAATAAAATAGAGTATTCAAATAAATATGTAATTATTTGTTTATTTAACAACTCAATTTTGTTCTATGTTATTATTATCACCGTTTTATAGTTCTACGTCATAACTAAGATAATAATAACATATAATAAAATAGAGTTGTCAAACAAATAAGTTATAACGAAGTAAATAATAACATATAACAAAATAGAGTTGTCAAATAAAGTAAAAATTACATTTTTATTTGACAACTCAATTTTCTTATATATTTTTATTATTTTCGTTTTGTAATTGTACTAAATAATGAAAATAATAATAATATATAACAAAATCGAATTGTAAATTAAATACAAAACAAAGATAATAGTAATATATAATAAAATAGTGGTTCCAAATAAATATTTAAGTATTACATTATTTGACAACTCTATTTTATTTAATGTTATTATTATCTTCGTTTTATGGTTTTATTTCATAACAAAGATAATAATAACATATAATAAAATAGAGTTGTCAAATAAAATAATAATTACTTATTTATTTTACAACTCAATTTTGTTATATATTATTATTATCTTCGTTATGAAGTAAAACTATAAA
>NC_021162.2:11087463-11125354 GCF_000331145.2 Cicer arietinum
CGTTTTATTGTTTTACTGCATAACGAAGATAATAATAACATATAATAAAATTGAGTTTATCAAATAAATATGTACTTATTACTTTATTTGACAACTCTATTTTATTTTATGTTATGATTATTTTTGTTATAGAGTTGTACTTCATAACGAAGACAATACTAACATATAATAAAATAGAGTTGTTAAATAAAGTAATAACTATTAATATATTTGAAAATTCTATTTTATTATATGTTATTATTATCTTCCTTTTAAAGTTTGACTGCATAACGAAGATAGTAATAACATATAATAAAATATAGGATTCAAATAAATATGTAATTGTTACTTTATTTAACAACTCTATTTTATTATATGTTAGTATTGTCTTCGTTATGAAGTACAACTCTATAACAAAAATAATCATAACATAAAATAAAATAGAGTTGTCAAATAAAGTAATAATAACAATAAAACGAAGATTATAATAATATATAATAAAATTGTGTTTTCAAATAAAGTAATAATTACTTATTTATTAGACAACTCTATTTTATTTAATATTATTAGTATTATCTTCATTTTGTAGTTGTACTCAATGACGAAGATAATAATAACATATAATAAAATAGAGTTGTTAAATAAATTAATTATTTCATATTTATTTGACAACTAAATTTTGTTATATTTTATTATTATATTTGTTATTAAGTATAACTAGAAAATGAAGATAATAATAACATATAATAAAATAGTGTTGTCAAGTAAAGTAAAAATTACATACTTATTACACAACTCTATTTTTTTTAAATATTATTATTGATTTCATTTTGTAATTGTACTTAATAACGAAGATAGTAATAACATATAATAAAATAGAATTGTCAAATAAATTAATTATTACATATTTATTTGACAACTCAATTTTGTTATATGTTATTATTATTTTCGTTATTAAGTACAACTACAAAACGAAGATAATATTAGCATTTAATAAAATAGTGTTGTCAATGTTACATTTTGAGCGATTTTCGTACCACCCGACTAAAATGGACCCAAATCTGTATTTTTGAACAAGATGATGGCTAGTGTTGGAAATCTGATGCGGAACCTAAACGCAGTTATAAATTTAGGTCAAATTCGTATTTTTGGACAAAACAATGGCTAGTGTTTAAAATACGACACGAAACTCGGAACACAGTTATAAATTTAGAAGAATGCTATAAAGGTCTCTCGGTCCTCGATTTCATTTGGACTTTTCAGGCAATTATTTTACCCCTCGACAAAAAAGGACCGAAATCTATATTTTGCGGATCAGACGATGGCAAGTGTTTGAAATCTGGAGCAGAACCTAAAAACAAGTAATAAGTTTTGGAGAAGAATGCTATCAAGGTCTCCTGGTCCCCGGTTTCATCTGGACTTTTCTGGTGATTTTCCTACCACCCGACAAAAAATGGACCGAAATCCCTATTTTCGAACAAGACTATGGCTAGTGTTTGAAATTTGACCCGGAAATTGAAACACAGTTATAAATTTTGGAGAAGAATTCTATAAGGTTCTCTCGGTTCTTGATTTTATCTGCACTATTCGGGCGATTTTCATACCCCTCGACAAAAATTGACCAAAATCTGTATTTTCGGATCAGGCGATGGCTAGTGTTTGAATTTTGACGTGGAAACCGAAATTCAGTTATAAATTTTGGAGAAGAATGCTATAAGGGTCTCCTGGTCCTCGATTTCATCTGGACGTTTTGGGTGATTTTCGTACCACCCAACAAAAATGGACTGAAATTCATATTTTTGGACTAGAGTATGGTTAATGTTTAAAATCGAGCGCGGAGCCCAAAAAACAGTTATAAATTTTTGAGAAGAATGCTATAAGGGTCTCCCGGTCCTCGATTTCGATCGATTTTCGTACCACCCGACTAAAATAGACTAAAATCCGTATTTTCAGACCAAACAATGGCTAGCGTTTGAAATCTGACATGGAACCCGAAACACACATATAAATCATTATTTTCAGACAAGACGATGGCTAGTGTTTTAAATATATCATTATTACTTTATTTGACAACTCTAATTTATTATAAGTTATTATTATCTTCGTTTTATAGTATTACTTCATAACAAAGATAATAATAACATATAATAAAATAGAGTTGTCAAAGAAAGTAATAATTACTTATTTATTTGACAACTCTATTTTATTAAATGATATTACTATCTTCGTTATGCAGTCAAACCTTAAAATGAAGATAATAATAACATATAATAAAATAGAATTATCAAATAAATTAATAATTACATATTTATTTGACAACTCTGTTTTATTATACGTTATTATTATCTTCGTTTTTTAGTTGTACTAAATAACAAAAATAATAATAACATATAACAAAATTGAGTTGTAAAGTTTTCAAATAAAGTAATAATTACATATTTATTTTATTACTCAATTTTATTATATTTTATTATTATTTTGAAATCCATATTTATGAACTAGATGATGGCTAGTGTGTGAAATCTAATCCGAAACTCGAAACCTGAAACTCGGACTAGATGATGGCTAGAGTTTGAAATTTGACACGGAACCCGAAACACTATCTTAAATGTAGGAGAAGAATTCTATAAGAATCTTCCGAACCTCGACTTCATTTGGACTTCTCGGGCGATTTTCGTACTTCACAACAAAAATGGACTAAAATTTGTATTTTCTGACAAGACGATGGCTAGTGTTTGAAATCTGACACGGAACAGAAAACATATTTATTAATTTTGGAGTAGAATTCTAAAAGAGACTCTAGGTCTCGATTTCATTTGGACTTCTTGGGCGATTATCGTACAGCTCGACAAAAATGGACATAAATTTGTAATTTTGGACCAGAACATGGCTAGTGTTTGAAATCTGACACGGAACAGAAAACATATTTATTAATTTTGGAGTAGAATTCTAAAAGAGACTCTAGGTCTCGATTTCATTTGGACTTCTCGGGCGATTTTCGTACTTCACAACAAAAATGGACTAAAATTCGTATTTTTGGTTCAAACGACGGTTAGTGTTTGAAATATGACGACGAGCCCGACACACAGGGTCTTCTTGTCCTCGATTTCATCTGAACTTTTCGGGCGATTTTCATACCACCTGACAAAAATGGACTAAAATTTGTATTTTCTGACAAGACGATGGCTAGTGTTTGAAATCTAACACGAAACACAATTATAAATTTAGGAGAAGCATGCTAAAAGTCTCTCCCGCTCCTCATTTTCATATGGACTTTTTGGACGATTTTCGTACCACCCGACAAAAACGGACTAAAATCCGTAACATATAATAAAATAGAGTTGTCAAATAAATATGTAATTATTACTTTATTTGACAACTCTAATTTAATTTATGTTATTATTATTTTCGTTTTATAGTTTTACTTTATAACAAATAAATAATAATAACATATAAAAAAAAATAGAGATGTCAAATAAAGTAATAATTACATCTTTATTTTATTAGGGTTTAGTGTGTTATGGTGTTTAGGGTTTAAGAAATCAGGTTTAGGGATTATGGTTTAGAGTTTAAGGTTCAAGATTTTGGGTTTAGTGTTTAGGGTTTAGGGTTTAAGGTTTAGGATTTATGGTTTTGGGTTTGAGGTTCGGGTTATAGTATATACGGTTATCTTCATTGCAAAATATTACTACAAAACGATCATAATAACAACATATAATGAAATATAGTTGTCAAATAAAGATTTAATTATTACTATATTTGAAAATAATATTTTAATATATGTTATTCTGATCTTCTTTATTAAATGTTATTATTATCTTCGTTTTGTAGTTATACTTAATAATAAAGATAATAATAAAATATAACAAAATTGAATACGACTATAAAACGAAAATAATAATAATATTTAATAAAATAGAGTTGTCTAATAAATAAGTAATTATTACTTTATTTGACAACACTACTTTATTATATGTTATTATTATCTTCGTTTTATTGTTTTACTACATAATGAAGATAATAATAACATATAATAAAATTGAGTTTATCAAATAAATATGTAATTAGTACTTTATTTGACAACTTTATTTTATTATATGTTATTATTATCTTCGTCATGTAGTACAACTATATTATGAAGATAATAATAACATATAATAAAATAGAGTTGTCAAATAAAGTAATAATTACATATTTGTTAAATATTTCAATTGTGTTTTATGTTATTACAATTTTCGTTATTAAGTACAATAATAAAACGAAGATAATAATAACATTTAATAAAATAGAGTTTTGAAATAAAGTAACATTGACAACACTGTTTTATTAAATGTTATTATTATCTTCTTTTTGTAGTTGTACTTAATAACAAAGATAACAATAACATATAACAAAATTGAGTTGTCATATAAATATGTAATAATTAATTTAATATTTATTTGACAACTCTATTTTATTATATGTTATTACTATCTTCGTTATTAAGTACAATTACGAAATAAAATTAAGGCTTAATTGCAGTTTTAGTCCCCCTATTTTAGCTGAATCGCGAAAGTAGTCCCCCCATTTTGTTGCTCCCAGTTTTGTTACTTCAAACAAAATTTTATTTCAAAACTTGATGAAATTCCATTTTTTTTGCATTTATTTAAGTCACACCATGCCTCAAGATCTCATTTGCAACAATTGTACCTAAAGTATATGATCATAAATGGTGTAGTACAGCTTTAAAAAATGAAAATTCATCAAATTTTGGACAAAAATTCTGTTTGAGGTACCAAAATTGGGGAAAAACAAAATAGAGGCACTACTTTCGCGATTCAGCTAAAATAGAGGGACCAAAAATGCAATTAAGTCTAAAATCAATAATAATATTTATAAAACTAGAGTTGTCTAATAAATATGTAATTTTTATTTTAATTGATAACACTGTTTATTATATGTTATTATTATCTTCGGTTTGTAGTTATACCTAATAAAAAAGATAATAATAAAATATAACAAAATTGAGTTGTCAAATAAATATGAAATAATTAATTTATTCGACAACTCTATTTTACTATATGTTATTATTATCATTGTTATTGAGTACAACTACAAAACGAAGATAATAATAATATTTAATAAAGTAGAGTTGTCTAATAAATAAGTAATTATTGCTTTATTTGAAAACACTATTTTACTATATGTTATTATTATATTCGTTTTATTGTTTTACTACATAACGAATATAATAATAACATATAATAAAATAAAGTTGTCAAATAAAGTAATAATTACATACTTATTTGACAACTTTATTTTATTATATGTTATTACTATCTTCGTTATGCAGTCAAACTTTAAAAGAAAGATAATAAGAATATATGATAAAATAGAATTATTAAATAAATTAATAGTTACATATTTATTTCACAACTCTATTTTATTATATGTCATTATTATCTTGGTTGTATAGTTTTACTTCATAACGAAGATAATAATAACATATAAAAAAAATTTAGTTGTAAAATAAATAAGTAATTATTATTTTATTTGACAACTCTATTTTATTATATGTTATTATTATCTATGTTATGAAATAAAACTAGAAAAACGAAGATAATAATTACATTAAATAAAATAGAGTTGTATAACAATGTAATACTTAAATATTTATTTGACAACACTATTTTATTATATATTATTATTATCTTCGTTATTACTAAAACTATAAAACAAAGATAATAACAATATATAACAAAATAGAGTTGTCTAATAAATATGTAAATACTACTTGATTAGACAACTCTATTTTATTCGTTATAAAGTAAAACTACATTGCGAAGATAATAGTATCATATAATAAAATAGAGTTGTCAAATAAAATAATAATTACTTATTTATTTGACAACTCTATTTTACTATATGTTATTATTATCTTCGTTTTGTAGTTGTACTAAATAACAAAAATAATAATAACATATAGTAAAATAGAGTTGTCAAATAAAATAATAATTACTTATTTATTTGACAACTCTATTTTACTATATGTTATTATTATCTTCGTTTTGAAGTTGTACTAAATAACGAAAATAATAATAACATATAACAAAATTGAGTTGTAAATTAAATATGTAATTATTACTTTATTTGACAACTCTATTTTATTATGTTATTATTATCTTTGTAAATTAAATGTTACTTTATTTGAAGTAAAACTATAAAACAAAGATAATAATAACATATAATAAATTAGAGTTGTCAAATAAAGTAATAGTTACATATTTATTTGAAAACTCTATTTTATTAAATGATATTACTATATTTGTTATGCAGTCAAACCTTAAAATAAAGATAATAATAATATATAATAAAATAGAATTATCAAATAAATTAATAATTACATTTGACAACTCTGTTTTATTATACGTTATTATTATCTTTATTTTGTAGTTGTACTAAATAACAAAAATAATAATAACATATAACAAAAATGAGTTGTGAAATTAATATGTAATTATTACTTTATTTGACAACTCTATTTTATTATAAGTTATTATTATCTTCGTTGTATTGTAAAACTATAAAACGAACATAATAATAACATTTATTAAAATAGAGTTGTCAAATAATGTAATAATTAAAAAGCATTCGTCTCCTAAATTTATAATTGTATTTCTGGTTATATTTTGAACATTAGCCATTTTTGTCTGGTGGTATGAAAATTTCCTGAAAAATCTAGATGAAATCGGGGATTTTTGTACCTCCCGATTTCGGTCCATTTTTGTCGGGTGGTACGAAAATCGCCTGAAAAGTCCCGATGAAATCGAGGACTAAGAGACTTTTATAGCATTCTTCTCTAAAATTTATAACTATGTTTCAGGTTCCGCAGCAGATTTCAAACACTAGTCATTGTCTAGTCCGAAAATACAGATGTTGGTCCTTTTTTGTCGGAGGTACGAAAGTCGCCCGAAGGTCCCAATGAAATCAAGGACCGTGAGATCATTATAGCATTCATCTTCAGAATTTATAACTTTGTTTCGGGTTCCACACCAGATTTCAAGCACTAGCCATCGTCTAGTCTGAAAATAAAGATGTTGGTCCATTATCGTCGATGGGTACGAAAGTCGCTCGAAAAGTACAAATGAAATCGAGGACCGTGAGAGCATTATAGAATTTGTTCTAAATTTATAACTGTGTTGCGGGTTCCGCGTTAGATTTGAAACATTAGCCATCGTCTTGTTCGAAAATACGGATTTCGGTCCATTTTAGTCGGGTGGAATGAAAATCGCCCGAAAAGTCAAGATGAAATCGAGGACTGGGAGACAATTATAGCATTCTTCTCCAAAATTTATAACTGTGTTTCGGGTTCTGCGCCAGATTTCACGCACTAGCCATCGTCTGGTCCGAAAATACTATTTTCGGTCTATTTTTGTCGGGTGGTACAAAAATTGCCCAAAAAGACCAGATGAAATCGAGGACCAGGATACCCTTATAGCATTCTTGTCCAAAATTTATAATTGTGTTTCGGCTTCCGCATTAGATTTGAAACACTAGCCATCGTCTTGTTCGAAAATACGGATTTCGGTCCATTTTAGTCGGGTGGAATGAAAATCGCCCGAAAAGTCAAGATGAAATCGAGGACCAGGAGACCCTTATAGCATTCTTGTCCAAAATTTATAATTGTGTTTCGGCTTCCGCATTAGATTTGAAACACTAGCCATCGTCTTGTTCGAAAATATGGATTTTTGTCCATTTTAGTCGGCTGGAATGAAAATCGCCCGAAAAGTCAAGATGAAATCGAGGACCAGGAGACCCTTATAGCATTCTTTTCCAAAATTTATAACAGTGTTTTGGGTTCGTGCAAGATTTCAAACACTAACCATCGTTTTGTTCGAAAATACAAATTTCGGTCAATTTTAGTCTAGTGGTACGAAAATCAACGAAAAAGTCCAGGTGAAATCGAGGAGTGGGAGACCCTTATATGATTCTTCTCCAAAATTTATACTTATGGTCCGGGTTCCGCGTAAAAACTCAAATACTAGCCGTCGTCTGGTCTGAAAATACAGATTTCGGCATATTTTTGTCGATGGGTACGAAAATCGACAGAAAAGTGTAGATGAAATCGAGGACCGGGAGACCCTTATAGCATTCTTCTCCAAAATTTACAACTGTGTTTCGGTTTCTGCGTCATAATTCAAACACTAGCCATCGTCTTGTTGGAAAATATGGATTTCTGTCCATTTTAGTCGAGTGGTATGAAAATCGCCCGAAAAGTCCAGTAGAAATCGAGGACCGAGAGACCGCGTTAGATTTCCAACACTAGCCCTTGTCATGTTTGAAAATACATATTTCGGTCCTTTTTTGTCGAGGGTTACGAAAATTGCCCGATAGTCCAGATGAAATCGAGGACCGAGAAACCCTTATAACATTCTTCTCCAAAATTTATAACTTTGTTCAGGGTTTCGTGTCAGATTTCAAACACTAACCATCGATTTGTTCGAAAATACGAATTTTGGTCCATTTTAGTCGTGTGGTACAAAAATTGCCCGAAAACACGTGATAAAATTTTGGACCAGGAGACCCATATAGCATTCTTCTCAAAAATTTATAACCGTGTTTCGGGTTTCTCGCCAGATTTCAGACACTAACCATAGTTTTGTTTGAAAATACGAATTTCAATCCATTTTAGTCGGGTGGTACAAAAATCGCTCGAAAAGTCCAAATGAAATCTAGGACCGAGAGACCGTTCTAGCATTCTTCTTCTAAATTTACAACTGTGTTTCGGGTTCTGCGTTAGATTTCAAACACTAGCCATCGTTTTTTTCTAAAATACGAATTTCGGTCTATTTTAGTCGGGTGTTACGAAAATCGCCCGAAAAGTGCCAATCAAATCTAGGACCGGGAGACCCTTATATCATTCTGCTACAAAATTTATATCTGTGTTTCGGGTTTCACGTTAGATTTCCCACACTAGCCCTCGTCATGTTTTAATAATACAGATTTCGGTCCTTTTTTGTCGAGGGTTACGAAAATCGCTCGATAAGTCCAGATGAAATCGAGGACCTGGTGACCCTTATAGCACTCTTCTCCTAAATATATAACAATGTTTCTCCTTAAGAGTCAGATTTCAATCACTCGACATCGTCTGGTCTAAAAATACATATTTTGGTCCATTTTTGTCGAGGGGTACGAAAATTGCCCGAAAAGTCCAAATGAAATCGAGGACAGAGAGACCCTTATAACATTCTTCATCTAAATTTATATTTGCGTAACGGGTTATGTGTCAAATTTCAAACACTAACCATCGTTTTGTTCCAAAACATAGATTTTGGTTCATTTTAGTAGGGTGGTAAGAAAATTGTCCAAAAAGTCCAGACCAAATCAAGAAATGGAAGACCTTTATAGCATTCTTCTCCAAAATTTATAATTGTGTTTCACGTTCCGCGACAGATTTCAAACACTAACCATCGTTTTGTTCAAAAATTTGAATTTCGGTCCATTTTGATCGTGTGGCACGAAAATCGCCCAAAAAGACCAGATGAAATCGAGGACCAGGAGACCCTTATAGCATTCTTCTCCAAAATTTATAACTGTGATTCGGGTTCCGCGCCAGATTTCAAACACTAACCATCGTTTTGTTTGAAAATATGAATTTCGGTCCATTTTGATCGTGTGGCACGAAAATCGCCCAAAAAGACCAGATGAAATCGAGGACCAGGAGACCCTTATAGCATTCTTCTCCAAAATTTATAACTGTGATTCGGGTTCCGCGCCAGATTTCAAACACTAACCATCGTTTTGTTTGAAAATATGAATTTCGGTCCATTTTGATCGTGTGGCACGAAAATCGCCCAAAAAGACCAGATGAAATCGAGGACCAGGAGACCCTTATAGCATTCTTCTCCAAAATTTATAACTGTGATTCGGGTTCCGCGCCAGATTTCAAACACTAACCATCGTTTTGTTTGAAAATATGAATTTCGGTCCATTTTAGTCGGGTGGTACGAAAATCGCTCGAAAAGTCCAAATGAAATCTACGAACGAGAGACCGTTATAGCATTCTTCTTCTAAATTTATAACTGTGTTTCGGGTTCCGCGTCAGCTTTCGAACACTTCCCATCGTTTTATTCGAAAATACGAATTTATGTCCATTTTAGTCAGGTGGTACGAAAACCACACGAAAAGTCCAGATGAAATATAGGACCGGGACACCCTTATATTAGTCTTCTCCAAAATTTATACTTGTGTTTTAGGTTCCGTGTCAGATTTCAAAAACTAGCCATAGTCTTTTTCGAAAATACGGATTTCGGTCCTTTTTTGTCGATGGTACGAAAATCGCATGAAAAGTCTAGATGAAATTAATGACATGGAAAATGAATTATAAATTTAGGAGAAGAATGCTACAAGAATCTTCTTCTCCTCGTTTTCATCTGGACTTTTCTTGCAATTTTCGTACCCCTCGATAAAAATGAACCAAAATTTGTATTTTCGAACCAAACGATAGCTAGTGTTTTAAATCTGTTGCGGAACCCGAAACATAGTTATAAATTTTGGATAAGAATGCTATAAGGGTTTCCCAGTCCTCGATTTCATATGGACTTTTCAGGCGATATTCATAACACCCGAAAAAAATGGACCGAAATCAGTATTTCCGGTACAGACGAGCGCTAGTGTTTGTAAATTTGACGCGGAACCTGAAACTCAGTTATAAATTTTGGAGAAGAATGCTATAACGGTCTCTGGATCGTCGATTTCGTTTGGACTTTTTAGGCGATTTTCGTAACTCGACAAAAATGGTCCAAAATCTATATTTTCGGACCAGACGATGGCTAGTCTTTGCAATCTGACACGGAATCCAAAAAATTGTTATATATTTAGGAGAAGAATGCTATAAGGGTCTCCCGGTCCTCGATTTTATCTGGTATTTTCGGATAATTTTCGTACCACCTGACTGAAATGGACAGAAATTCGTATTATTGAACAAAATAATGGCTAGTGTTTGAAATCCAACATGGAACTCGGTACACAGTTATCAATTTAGGAAAAAAATGCTATAAGGGTCTCTCGATCCTCGATTTCATCTGGACTTTTCAAGTGATTTTGTTACCCCTCGACAAAAAAGGACCGAAATCTATATTTTCAGACAAGATGATGGCAAGTGTTTGAAATCTTGCACATAACCTAAAAACCAGTCCTAAATTTTGGAGAAGAATGCTTTCAAGGTCTCCTGGTCCTTGGTTGCATCTGAACTTTCGGGTGATTTTCGTACCACCATACAAGAAATGGACCGAACACTGTATTTTCGAACAAGATGATTGCTAGTGTTTGAAATCTGATGTGGAATCCAAAACTCAGTTATAAATTTAGGAGAAGTATGCTATAAAGGTCTCCCGGTCCTCGATTTCATCAGAGCTTTCGGGCAATTTTCGTACCACCCGACAAAAATGGACCGAAATCCGTATTTTCAATCAAGATGATAGTTAGTGTTTGAAATCTGACGCGGAACTCGAAACACTGTTATAAATTTAGAAGAAGAATGCTATAAGGGTCTATCTGTCCTCGATTTCATCTGGACTTTTCGGGCGATTTTCGTACTACCAGACTAGAATGGACCGAAATCCGTATTTTAGTCGGATGGTTCGAAAATTGCCCGAAATGTCCAAATAAAATCGAGGACCAAGAGACTCTTATAGCATTCTTCTCCTAAATTTATAACTTTGTTTCGGGTTTCGTGTCAGATTTCAAACATTATCCATCTTCTTTTTCGAAAATACGGATTTCGGTCCATTTTTGTCGTGTGGTATGAAAATCTCCCGAAAAGGCCAGATGAAATCGAGGACCGGCAGACCCTTATAGAATTCTTCTCCTAAATATATTACAGTGTTTCAGGTTCCACGTCAGATTTCAAACATTAGCCATCGTCTTGTCAGAAAATATAGTTATTGGTCCATTTTTGTCGAGAAGTACGAAAATCTCCCGAAGAGTCCACATGAAATCGAGGACCGAGAGACCGTTATAGCATTCTTCTTCTAAATTTATAAATGTGTGTCGGGTTCTACGTCACATTTCAAACACTATTCATCATCTTATTCGAAAATACGTATATCGGTCCATTTTAGTCGAGGGGTAAGAATATCATCCGAAAAGTCCAAATGAAATCGAGAACCAGAAGACTCTTATAGCATTCTTCTTCTAAATTTATAACTGTGTTTCGCGTTACGTGTCAGATTTCGAAAACTAGCCATCGTCTTGTTCGAAAATACGGATTTCGTTCCATTTCAGGATACCCTTATAGCATTCTTCTCCACAATTTATAACTATGTTTCAAGTTCCGCGTCACATTTCTAATACAAGCCATCGTCTGGTCTGAAAATACAGATTTCGGTCAATTTTGGTCGAGTGGTACGAAAATCGCCCGAAAAGTCCAAAGGAAATCGAGGACCGGGAAACCCTTATTGCATTCTTCTCCTAAATTTATAACAGTATTTCGGGTTCAACATCATATTTAAAAAACTAATCATCTTCTGGTTCGAAAAAATGGATATCCATTTTTGTCGGGTGGTACGAAAATCGCCTTAAAAGTCTAGATGAAATCGAGGACCGAGAGACCCTTTTAACATTCTTCTGCTAAATATATAACAGTGTTTCAGGTTCCGCGTCAGATTTCAAACACTAGCAATCGTCGGGATTGAAAATACAAATTTTGGTCCATTTTTGTCAAGGGGTAAGAAACTTGCCCGAAAAGTTCATATGAAATCGAGGACTGAGAGTCCCTTATAGCATTCTTCTTCTAAATTTATAATTGTGATTCGGTTTCTACATCAGATTTCAAAAACTAGCCGTCATCTTGTTCGAAAATACAGATTTTGATCTATTTTAGTCGGGTGGTAGCAAAATCACCCGAAAAGTGTAGATGAAATCGAGGACCGAGAGACCCTCATAGCATTCTTCTCCTAAATATATAAAAGTTATTCGGGTTCTGCATCAGATTTCAAAAACTAGCCATCATCTAGTCCAAAAATACAAATTTGGTCTATTTTTGTCGAGGGGTACGAAACTCGCCCTAAAAGCCCAGATGAAATCGAGGACCGAGAGTCCCTTATAGTATTCTTCTTCTAAATTTATAATTGTGTTTTGGTTTCCGCATCAGATTTCAAAAAATAGCCATCATCTTGTTTGAAAATACGGATTTTGGTCCATTGTTGTCGGGTATTACGAAAATCACCGAGAAGTCTAGAGAAAATCGAGGACCGAGAGACCCTTATAGCATTCTTCTCCAAAATATATAACATGGTTTCGGGTTCCGTGTCAGATTTGAAACACTAGCCATCGTTTAGTCCAAAAATACAGATTTTGGTCCGTTTTTGTCGAGGGTTACAAAGCTCGCCCGAAAAGTCCAGAGGAAATCGTTGACCAAGAGTCCCTTTATAGCATTCTTCTTCTAAATTTATAAATGTGTTTCGTTTTCCGCAACAAATTTCAAACAATAGCTATGATGTTGTTCGAAAAGAAGGATTTTTGTTCATTTTAGTCGGGTGGTACGAAAATTGCCCAAAAAGTCCAGATAAAATCGAGGACCCGGAGAACCTTATAGCATTCTTCTCCAAAATTTATAACTTTGATTCGGGTTCAAATACTAGCCATCGTCTGGTCCGAAAATACAAGTTTCGGTCCATTTTTGTGAGATGGTACGAATATCGCGCAAAAAGTCCAGATGAAATCGAGGACCAGAAGAGTCATATAGAATTCGACTCTTAAATTTATAAATGTATATCGGGTTCGCGTCAGATTTTAAACACTAGCCATAGTATTGTTGGAAATTACAGATTTCGGTCCATTTTAGTTGGGTAGTACGAAAATCTCCCGAAAAGTTCAGATTAAATCAAGGACTGGGAGACCTTTATATCATTCTTCTCTAAAATTTATAACTGGGTTTCGGGTTGCGCGTCAGATTTCAAACACTAGCCATAGACTTTTTCAAAAATACGGATTTTGGTCCATTTTAGTTGGATCGTATAAAAATCTCCCAAAAAATCAAGATAAAATTGAGGACCGAGAGACCCTTATAACATTCTTCTCCAAAATTTATAACTGTGTTTCGAGTTCCATGCTAGATTTCTAATACTAGCCAAAGTCTGGTCCGAAAAAATTGATTTGAGTCCATTTTTGTCGAGGGGTACGAACATTGCCCGAAAAGTCAAGATGAAATCGAGGACCAAGAGACACATATAGCATTCTTCTCCAAAATTTATTACTATGTTTCGGGTTTCACGCAAGATATCCAAAGGAAATCGAGGACCGGGAAACCCTTATTGCATTCTTCTCCTAAATTTATAACAGAGTTTCGGGTTCTGCCTCAGATTTCAAACACTATCCATCTCTTGTTCGAAAATTTGGATTTTGGTCCATTTTTGTTGTTTGGTACGAAAATCTCCCTAAGAGTCCAGATGAAATCAAGGACCGAGAGACCATTATAGCATTCTTCTTCTAAATTTATAAATGTGTTTTGGGTTCCGCATCAGATTTCAAAGACTAGCCATGGTCTTGTTCGAAAATACGTATATCGGCCCATTTTAGTCGGATGGCACGAAATTTTCCGGAAATGTCTAGATGAATTCGAGGACCAGAAGACTCTTATAGCATTTTTCCCTAAATTTACCATTGTGTTTCGGGTTTCGCATCAGATTTGAAACAGTAGCCATCGTCTTGTTTGAAAATACAGATTTGGGTCCATTTTTGTCGAGGGGTACGAAAATCTCACGAAACGTTCAGATGAAATCGAGGATCGAGAGTCCCTTATAACATTCTTCTTCTAAATTTATAAATATGTTTTGGTTTCTGCTTCAGATTTAAAACACTAGCCATTATCTTGTTCGAAAATACGAATTTCGATCCACTTTAATCGAGTAGTAAAAAAATCGCGCGAAATGTCCAAATGAAATCGAGGACCAGGAGACTCTTATAGCATTCTTCTCCTAAGTTTATAACTGTTTTTTGGGTTCCGCGTTAGATTTCAAACTCTATCTATCGTCTTGTTCAAAAATAGGGATTTCGGTCCTTTTTGTCGGGTGGTACGAATTGAGTATAATATATTGTCGGGTTCAAACACTAGCAATCGTCTTGTTCGAAAATACGGATTTCGGTCCATTTTTTGTCGGGTTGTACGAAAATCACCTGAAAAGTCCATGTGAAATCGAGGACCGGGAGACCCTGATAGCATTCTTCTCCAAAATTTATTACTGGTTTTTAGGTTCCGCGCCAGATTTCAAACACTTTCCATCGTTTGTTCCTAAAATATAGATTTCGGTCCTTTTTTGTCGAGGGGTAAGATTATCTCCTAAAAAGTCTAGATGAAATCGAGGATCGAGAGATCCTTATTGCATTCTTCTCCTAAATTTATAACTGTGTTCTGAGTTTTGTGTCGGATTTCAAACACTAGCCATTGTTTTTTTCAAAAATACGAATTTTAGTCCATTTTAATCGGGTGGTACGAAAATCCCCCGAAAATACCAGATGAAATTGAGGACCGGTAGACCCTTATAACATTTTTCTTCTAAATATATAGTGTAACACCCCAAATTTTATAATGAACTATTTTATTAATTAAATAGGAATTTAGATATTTAATTTGGTGTTAAAATTATTTTATAATATATGTTGATTAGTTTTATGATTAATTTTCCTTATAGGCATGATTTTTATGATGTGCTAGTTTTATAAATATTAGATTACATGAGTGATATAAATAATAAATATTATATTTTACTCTTTGATCTATTTTTTTTTTTGAAAAATAATAGTATTTTAGTGTAATCCATATCCTCGATTTCATCTAGACTTTTTGGCCGATTTTCGTACCACCGAACAAAAATGGACCAAAATTTGTATTTTCGGACCAGACGATGGCTAGTGTTTAAAATCGGGCGCGGAGCCCGAAAAACGGTTTTAAATTTTGGAGAAGAATGCTATAACGGTCTCCTAGTCCTCGATTTCATCTGGTTTTTTCGGGAGGTTTTCGTGCCACACGATTAAAATGGACCGAAATTCATATTTTCAAACAAAACTATGGTTAGTGTTTGAAATCTGCCGCAGAAAGTGAAACACAATTATAAATTTTGGAGAAGAATGCTATAAAGGTCTTTCGGTCCTCGATTTGATCTGGACTTTTTGGACGATTTTCGTACCACCCTACAAAAATTAACCAAAATCTGTATTTTCAAACAAAACGATGGTTAGTGTTTGAAATCTGACACAGTACCCGTTACACAAATATAAATTTAGATGAAGAATGTTATAAGGGTCTCTCTGTCCTCGATTTCATCAGGACTATTCGGGAAATTTTCGTACCCCTCGACAAAAATCGACCAAAATATGTATTTTCAGACCAGACGATGGCTAGTGATTGAAATCTGACCCGAAATGAGAAACATCGTTATATATTTAGAAGAAGAAAGCTATAAGGGTCACCCGGTCCTCGATTTCATCTGGACTTTTCGAGCGATTTTCGTAACCCTCGACAAAAAAGGACGGAAATCTGTATTTTCAAACATGACGAGGGCTAGTGTTTGAAATCTAACGCGAAACTCGAAACATAGTTATAAATTTTGGAGAAGAATGATATAAGGGTCTCCCGTTGCACTTTTCGGGCGATTTTCGTACCACACGACTAAAATGGACCGAAATTCATATTTTAGAACAAAACAATGGCTAGTTTTTGAAAACTGACGCGGGACCCGACACACAGTTATAAATTTAGAAGAAGAATGCTATAACGGTCTCTCGGTCCTAGATTTCATTTGGACTTTTCGAGCGATTTTTGTACCACCTGACTAAAATGGACCGAAATTCGTATTTTCGAACTAAACGATGGTTAGTGTTTGAAATCTGGCGCGAAACCCGAATCACATTTATAAATTTTGTAGAAGAATGCTCTAAGGGTCTCCTGGTCTTCGATTTCATTGGACTTTTTCTAAAGATTGTCATACCACCTAACTAAAATGGACCGAAATTCGTATTTTCGAACAAGACTATGGCTAGTGTTGAAATCTGACTCGGAACCTGAAACACAGTTATAAATTTAGAAGAAGAATGTTACAAGGGTCTCCCTATCCTCGATTTTATCTGGACTTTTCGGGCAATTTTCGTCCCCTCGACAAAAATTGACCAAAATCTGTATTTTCAGACTAGACGATGGCTAGTGATTGAAATCTGACTCGAAAGGAGAAACATTGTTATATATTTAGGAGAAGAGTGCTAGTGTGGGAAATCTAACGCGAAACCCGAAACACAGATATAAATTTTGTAGAAGAATGATATAAGGGTCTCCCGGTCCTAGATTTCATTGGAACTTTTCGAGCGATTTTCGTACCACCCGACTAAAATAGGCCGAAATTCATATTTTAGAAAAAAACGATGGCTAGTGTTTGAAATCTAACGCGGAACCCGAAACACAGTTATAACTTTAGAAGAAGAATGCTATAACGGTCTCTCGGTCCTAGATTTCATTTGGACTTTTCGAGCGATTTTCGTACCACCCAACTAAAATGGACCGAAAATTCGTATTTTCAAACAAAACTATGGTTATTGTTTGAAATATGGCGCGAAACCCGAAACGCGGTTATAAATTTTTGAGAAGAATGCTATATGGGTCTCCTGGTCTTCGATTTTCATACCACCTAACTAAAATGGACCGAAATTCGTATTTTCGAACAAGACTACGACTAGTGTTTAAAATTTGACGCGGAACCTGAAACACATTTATAAATTTAGAAGAAGAATGTTATAAGGGTCTCCCTATCCTCGATTTCATCTGGACTTTTTGGGTGATTTTCGTACCACCTAATAAAAATGGACAGAAATTCGTATTTTTGGACAAGACGATGACTAGATTTTAAAATCGGGCGCAGAGCATGAATAACAGTTATAAATTTGTGAGAAGAATGCTATAAAGATCTCCTGGTCCTCAATTTCAATTCGTATTTTCGAACAAATCGATGGTTAGTGTATGAAATATGTCGCGGAATCTGAAAGACAATTATAAATTTTGGAGAGGAATGCTATAAAGGTCTTCCGGTCCTCGATTTGATCTGGACTTTTTGGACGATTTTCATGCTCTGCGCCCGATGGTTAGTAATTGAAATCTGACATAGAACCCGGAACAAAGTTATAAATTTTGGAGAAGAATGTTATAAGGGTCTCTCGGTCCTCGATTTCATCTGGACTATCGGGCAATTTTCATAACCCTCGACAAAAAAGGACCGAAATCTGTATTTTCAAACATTACGAGGGATAGTGTTGGAAATCTAACGCGGACGATTTTCATACCGCTCGGACGAAATCTAAAGCGGAAGATTTTCTACTGGACTTTTCGGGAGATTTTCATACCGCTCGACTAAAATGGACTGAAATCCATATTCTTGAACAAGACGATGGCTAGTGTTTGAATTCTGACGCAAAAACCGAAACACAGTTGTAAATTTTGGAGAACAATGCTATAAGGGTCTCCTGGTCCTCGATTTCATCTAGACTTTTCGGTCGATTTTCGTACCTATCGACAAAAATATGCCGAAATCTGTATTTTCAGACCAGAAGAGGCTAGTGTTTGAGTTTTGACGCGGAACCCGGACCACAAGTATAAATTTTGGAGAAGAATGATATAAGGGTCTCCCACTCCTCGATTTCACCTGGACTTTTTCGTCGATTTTCAAAGCACCAGACTAAAATGGACCGAAATTTGTATTTTCGAACAAAACGATGGTTAGTGTTTGAAATCTTGCACGAACCCAAAACACAATTATAAATTTTGGAGAAGAATGCTATAAGGGTATCATGGTCCTCGATTTCATCTGGTCTTCTCGGACAATTTTTGTACCACCCGATAAAAATAGACCGAAAATCGTATTTTCGGACCAGACGATAGCTAGTGTGTGAAATCTAGCGCAGAACCAGAAAAATAGTTATAAATTTTGGAGAAGAATGCTATAATTGTCTCCCAGTCCTCGATTTCATCTTGACTTTTCGGGCGATTTTCATTCCACCCGACTAATATGGACCGAAATCCGTATTTTCGAACAAGACGATGGCTAGTGTTTCAAATCTAACGCGGAACCCGCGACACAGTTTTAAATTTAGAACAAAAATTCTATAATGCTCTCTCGGTCCTCGATTTCATTTGTATTTTTCGAGCGACTTTCGTACCCATCGACGATAATGGACCAACATCTGTATTTTCGGACTAGACGATGCTAGTATTTGAAATCTGGTGCGGAACGCGAAACAAAGTTTTAATTCTGAAGATGAATGCTATAATGATCTCACGGTCCTTGATTTCATTGGGACCTTCGGGAGACTTTCGTACCCCTAGACAAAAAAGGACCAACATCTGTATTTTCGGACTAGACAATGACTAGTGTTTGAAATCTGCCGCGGAACCTGAAACATAGTTATAAATTTTAGAGAAGAATGCTATAAAAGTCTCTTAGTCCTCGATTTCATCGAGACTTTTCAAGCGATTTTCGTACTACCCGACAAAAATGGACCGAAATCAGGTGGTACAAAAATCCCAGATTTCATCTAGACTTTTCAGGAAATTTTCGTACCTCCAGACAAAAATGGAACGAAATTCGTATTTTTAGACCAAATGATGGCTAATGTTCAAAATATGACCCGAAATACAATTATAAATTTAGGAGAAGAATGCTTTTTAATTATTACATTATTTGACAACTCTATTTTATTAAATGTTAATATTATGTTCGTTTTATAATTTTACAATATAACGAAGATAATAATAACATATAATAAAATAGAGTTGTCAAATAAAGTAATAATTACATATTAATTTAACTCAATTTTGTTATATGTTATTATTATTTTTGTTATTTAGTACAACTACAAAACAAAGATAATAATAACATATACTAAAATAGAGTTGTCAAATAAAGTAATAATTACATATTTATTTTACAACTACAAAACGAAGATAATAATAACGTATAATAAAACACAGTTGTCAAATAGATATGTAATTATTAATTTATTTGATAATTCTATTTTATTATATGTTATTATTATCTACATTTTAAGGTTTGACTGCATAACGAAGATAGTAATACTATAAAATGAAGTAATACTATAAAACGAAGATAATAATAACTTATAATAAATTAGAGTTGTCAAATAAAGTAATAATTATATATTTATTTGACAACTCTATTTTATTTAATGATATTACTATCTTCGTTATGCATTCAAACATTAAAATGAAGATAATAGTAACATATAATAAAATAGAATTATCCAATAAATTAATAATTTCATATTTATTTGACAACTTTGTTTTATTATACGTTATTATTATATTCGTTTTGTAGTTGTACTAAATAACGAAAATAATAATAACATATAACAAAATTGAGTTGTAAAATTAATATGTAATTATTACTTTATTTGACAACTCTATTTTATCATATGTTATTATTATCTTCTTTATGTAGTAAAACTATAAAACAAACATAATAATAACATTTAATAAAATAGAGTTGTTAAATAATGTAATAATTAAAAAGCATTCTTCTGCTAAATTTATAAGTGTGTTTCGGGTCATATTTTGAACATTAGCCATCATTTGGTCTAAATATACGAATTTCGTTCCATTTTTGTCGGGTGGTATGAAAATTGCCTGAAAAGTCTCGGTGAAATCGTGGATTTTCGTACCACCCGATTTCGGTCCATTTTTGACGGGTGGTACGAAATTCGCCTGAAAAGTCCCAATGAAATCGAGGACTAAGATAGTCTTATAGCATTCTTCTCTAAAATTTATAACTATCTTTCAGGTTCCATGCCAGACATCAAACACTAGTCATCGTCTGGTCCGAAAATACAGATATTGGTCCATTTTTGTCGAGGGGTACGAAAGTCGCACGAAAAGTCCATATGAAATTTAGGACCGGGAGACCATTATAGCATTCTTCCCCATAATTTATAACTTTTTTTCGGGTTTCACTCCATATTTCAAACACTGGCCATCGTTTAATCCTAAAATACAGATGTTTGTCCATTATCGTCGATGGGTACGAAAGTCGCCCGAAAAGTCCAAATGAAATCGAGGACCGGGAGACCATTATAGAATTCTTGTTCTAAATTTATAAATGTGTTTTGGCATTAGATTTGAAACACTAACCATCGTCTTGTTCGAAAATACGGATTTCGATCAATTTTAGTCTGGTGGTACGAAAATCGCCCAAAAAGTCCAGATCAAATCGAAGACTGAGAGACCATTATAGCATTCTTCTCCAAAATTTATAATTGTGTTCCGGGTTCCGCGCTAGATTTAAAACACTAGCTATCATCTTGTCCGAAAATGTGATTTTCGGTCTAATGTTGTCGGGTGGTACAAAAATTGCCCGAAAAGACCCGATAAAATCGAAGACCAGAAGACTCTTATTATAGCATTCTACTCATGAATTTATAACTATGTTTCGGGTTCTGCGTCTGATTTCAAAAATTGTCTGTCGTCTGGTCTGAAAATACAGAATTTGGTCCATTATCATCGATGGGTACGAAAATCGCCTGAAAAGTCCAGATGAAATCGGGGACCAAATGGCCCTTATAGAATTCTTCTTCTAAATTTATAAATGTATTTCGGGTTTCGCGTCAGATTTCAAGCACTAGCCATCGTGTTGTTCAAACATACGGATTTCGGTCCATTTAATCATGTGGTACGTAAATCGCCCGAAAAGTCCATATGAAATCGAGGACCTGGAGACCATTATAGCATTCTTCTCCAAAATTTATAACTGTGTTCGGGTTCAGCGCCAGATGTCAAACATTAGCCATCATGTGGTCCAAAAATAGGTATTTTTGTCAGGTGGTACAAAAATTGCCCGAAAAGACCAGATGAAATCAAGGACTGGGAAACCCTTATAGCATTCTTCTCCAAAATTTTATAATTGTGTTTCGGGTTCCGCATCAGAATTGAAACACTAGCCATCGGTCCATTTTTGTCGGGTGATACAAAAATCGCCGGAAAAGTCTAGATGAAATCGAGGACCAGGAGACCCTTATAGCATTCTTCTCCTAAATTTATAACCGTGTTTCGGGTTCTGCGTCTTATATTTCAAACACTAAGCATCATGTTTTCCGAAACTACGGACTTTGGTCCCTTTTGTTGGGTGGTACAAAAATTGCCCAAAAGTCCATATAAAATCGAGTACCAGGAGACCCTTATAGCATTCTTCTCCAAAATTCATAACTATGTTTCGGGTTTTGAGCCAGATCTCAAACACTAGCCATCGTCTTGTCTGAAAATCCTGATTTATATGTGTGTTTCGGGTTCCGTGTCAGATTTCAAACAATAGCCATTGTTTGGTCCGAAAATACGAATTTTAGTCTATTTTAGTCGGGTGGTACGAAAATTGATCGAAAAGTGTAAGTACAGGAGTGCGCCTAAGAGTGGGGGTGAATTAGGTGTTTCAAAATTTTCTTGTTTTTAGAGATTTAATGTTTGATTTTTCTGATTTAAGATAGTGTATGGAAAAGATAAATGGCAGAAAAATAAAGAACACAAAGATATTATCCTGGTTCCCCTTATCACCAAGGGTACATCCAGTCCTCTTGCACACCACAAGAGATTTTCCACTATTGTTAGAATAAGTACAAGTCCCACCCTAGGACCTTTCTTACAAACTCCTAAGAATCACCCTAAGATAGCACACCACTATCTTAGTTTACAAAACTTGAAGAAAGAACACGACTTTCCTCAATTTACAACACTTGAATGGTTTAGCAATATGAATTTTGACTTAGATCAATATGATATAATAGGTGATGTACAATGATAACAATCCAATATAATTTCAAGTACACTAGAGAACTTTTCTCAATGATATGAAAATGTAAAATCTGTACTTGAAATATAAAAGTGAAAATTTGAATAAATCAAAACATTTTAGAAAGTTTGTTCAAAGTTTGTTCAAGGTTTGGTTGTAGGATCGATTGTAGGATTGATCTGAATTTATGGGGTATTTATACTCCATAAACATCTCTTCAGATTCGTGGCCATTGATCCAAGAGGATTGATGAAAGAATACAATGATTTGGAGGCATTCCAGATCTGAAAAATTGTATTGCTTCCAGTTGTATTCGAATACAGGATGTGTGTATTCGAATACACCTATTTGTAACGTTCAAAAATATTCAAAAATTACACCTTGTATTCGAATACACATGTGTGTAGTCGAATACAGATTAGTGAAAATTTGCCACTGACTTACTTTGTATTCGACTACAGAAGGTTGTAGTCGAATACAGATATGAGGATTTTGGCCACTGACTTGATGTGTATTCGACTACACATAGTCGTAGTCGAATACAACTTTGAGACTTTTGCTTCTGACTTGGTTTGTATTCGAATACATGATGCTGTATTCGAATGCACTTATGTATTTTGTCAAAAATAATATTTTCAAACATTATTTATATATTTTTACTATTTGAAAATCCTTTTGATGCATATGCTAAAATGAAAGGTTCTCATGTGCATTTGAAATATACGAATATTAGATTGCATCATGTACCTTTACAGAATACAACTTCTAGCATATTTGACCATAGTTGTCTTTGATGTTTGACTTCTTTTTGAGCTTGCAACTTGATCACTTTCCTTTGTCTTTGTCTTTGTCTTTGTCTTCATCAAAAACATGTATTTTACATTCTCCCCCTTTTTGATAATGACAAAACCTTGTTGTTGTTGAGACTTCAAAGTGTTTGATCGTTTTAATCTTTCTCCCCTGTAATACATGTTTACTCCCCCTTTGAGCTTGAGTTCACGCCATCATAGTTTAAACATTTTGAAGAACTAAAAAAATTTTAACAACAACATACCAAAACAACATACCAATTTTCTCCCCCTTTTGACATGATCAAAAAGAAGGAAAAACAAGAAACAACAAACAAAATACTAAGCATATATAGGGAAAATCGCGAATATATATTAGACTACACACTTGTTGTATTCAAATACATGATTTTCTGGAAACATGTATTCAAATACATACAATGTGTATTCGACTATAATATTAGAAGTTTGTTTTAAAACGAAATTTTTAAAAATAGATCCACATGTAAAGCACATATTCATAATTACAAAGTACAGAAACATCAAATTTTATCAACATATTGAGTGAAGATTTTAGATCTTGAAGTGAAATGAATTACAAAGTATCAATACCTTGTATTAGTACCTTTCTTGACCCACACATAATGCCCATTTGGAACGCTAAAGTTTCTAAAATGACAAGCATTAGGTGTGTGGCCTTTTAGACCACAATAAAAGCATGTAGGAGTAGATTTACTTCTATATATAGGTATATGAGATTTCTTTTGGACAAAGTTCTTATAGTAATGATGATCTTTTTGCATAGTTATAACTTTCTCTTTGGATTGACCACTTGTCTTAACAAAGATGGTTTTATTTATACTTGGTTTATCAAATGTTGAGTAACAGCATGCTATGGTTTTATTTATACTTGTCTTAACAAAATTGATCGAAAAGTCTTGGTGAAATCGAGGACCGGGAGACCCTTATAGCATTCTTCTAAAAAATTTATAACTGTTTTTTGGGCTCCGCGCTTGATTTTAAACATTAACCATACTCTACTCCGAAAATATGAATTTCAGTCCATTTTTGTTGGGTGGTACGAAAATCGCCCAAAAAGTCCAGATGAAATCGAGGACCAGGAGACCCTTATAGCATTCTTCTCCAAAATTTATAACTGTGTTTCGGGTTCCACGTCAAAATTCAAACACTAGCCATCGTGTGATCCGAAAATACAGATTTTGGTCAATTTTTGTCGAGGGGTATCAAAATCGCCCGAAAAGTGCAGATAAAATCAAGAACCGAGAGAACCTTATAGAATTCTTCTCCAAAATTTATAATTGTGTTTCAAGTTCCGGGTCAAATTTCAAACACTAGCCATAGTCTTGTTCGAAAATACGGATTTTGGTCCATTTTTTGTCGGGTGGTACGAAAATCACCACAAAAGTCCAAATGAAACCGAGGACCAAGAGACCTTGATAGCATTCTTCTCCAAAATTTATTTCTTGTTTTTAGGTTTTGCTCCAGATTTCAAACATTTGCCATCGTCTGGTCCGAAAATATAGATTTTGATCCTTTTTGGTCGATGGGTAAAATAATTGCCTAAAAAGTCCAATATTTATAACTGTGTTCCGAGTTTATAACTGTGTTCTGAGTTTCGTGTCATATTTTAAACACTAGCCATTGTTTTGTTCAAAAATACGAATTTCTCCTAAATTTATAACTGTGTTTAGGTTCCGCGTCAGATTTCCAACACTAGCCATCATCTTGTTCAAAAATACGGATATCGGTCCATTTTAGTCGGGTGGTACGAAAATCGCCCAAAATGTAACATTGAAAACACTATTTTATTAAATGTTAATATTATCTTCGTTTTGTAGTTGTACTCTACAAAAATAGACCAACATCTGTATTTTCGCACCAGACGATGGCTAGTGTTTGAAATTTGGCGCGGAACCTTAAACATAGTTATTGATTTTAGAGAATAATGCTATAAAAGTCTTTCAGTCATCGATTCATCTGGACTTTTCAAGCGATTTTCGTACCACCCAACAAAAATGGACCGAAAATGGGTGGTACGAAAATCACCGATTTCATCTAGACTTTTCATGCAATTTTTGTACCACCCAACAAAAATGGGACGAAATTCATATTTTAGACCAAATGATGGCTAATGTTCAAAATATGATCCAAAACACAATTATAAATTTATGAGAAGAATACTTTTTAATTATTACATTATTTGACAACTCTATTTTATTAAATGTTATTATTATGTTTGTTTTATTGTTTTACTACATAACGAAGATAATAATAACATATAATAAAATTGAGTTTATCAAATAAATATGTACTTATTACTTTGTTTGACAACTCTATTTTATTTTATGTTATTATTATTTTTGTTATAGAGTTGTACTTCATAATGAAGACAATACTAACATATAATAAAATAGAGTTGTTGAATAAAGTAATAATTACATATATATTTGAAACCTCTATTTTATCAAATATATTAATAGTTACATATTTATTTGACAGATATTTTATTATATGTTATTATTATCTTCGTTTTATTGTTTTACTGCATAACAAAGATAATAATAACATCTAATAAAATTGAGTTTACCAAATAAATATGTACTTATTACTTTATTTGACAACTCTATTTTATTTTATGTTATTATTATTTTTGTTATATAGTTGTACTTTATAATAAAATGAGTTGTTAAATAAAATAATAATTACATATTTATTTGAAACCGCTATTTTATTATATGTTATTACTATCATCGTTATGCAGTCAAACTTTAAAAAGAAGATAATAATAACATATAATAAAATAGAATTATCATTTTTATTTGACAACTATATTTTATTATATGTTATTAGTATCTTCGTTTTATAGTTTTACTTCATAACGAAGATAATAATAACATATAACAAAATTGAGTTGTAAAATAAATAAGTAATTATTATTTTATTTGACAACTCTATTTTATTATATGTTATTATTATCTTTGTTATGAAATAAAACCATAAAACGAAGATAATAATAACATTAAATAAAATAGAGTTGTCAAATAATGTAATACTTAAATATTTATTTGAAACCACTATTTTATTATATATTATTATTATCTAAGTTTTGTATTTAATTTACAATTCGATTTTGTTATATATTATTATTATTTTCGTTAATTAGTACACTTAAAAAACGAAAATAATAAAAAGATATAAGAAAATTGAGTAGTCAAATAAAAATGTAATTTTTACTTTATTTGACAACTCTATTTTGTTATATGTTATTATTTACTTCGTTATAACTTATTTGTTTGACAACTCTATTCTATTATATGTTATTATTATCTTAGTTATGACGTAGAACTATAAAACGGTGATAATAATAACATAGAACAAAATTGAGTTGTTAAATAAAGAAATAATTACATATTTATTTGAACACTCTATTTTATTATAAGTTATTATCATCTTCGTTATGAACTAAAACTATAAAACAAAGATAATAACAATATATAACAAAATAAAGTTGTAAAATTAATATGTAATTATTATTTTATTTGACAACTCTTTTTTATTATATGTTATTATTATCTTTAGTAAAACAACAAAACGAATATAATAATAACATTTAATAAAATAGAGTTGTCAAATAATGTATTAATTAAAAACTATTCTTCGCATAAATTTATAATTGTGTTTCGGATCATATTTTGAACATTAGCCATCATTTGGTCTAAAATATGAATTTCGTCCCATTTTTGTCGGGTGGTACAAAAATTTCATGAAAAGTCTAGATGAAATCAGGGATTTTCGTACCACCCACTTTCGGTCCATTTTTATCGGGTGGTAAAAAATCGCCTGAAAAGTCCAGATGAATCGAGGACTGAAAGACTTTTATAGCATTATTCTCCAAAATCTATAACTATATTTCAGGTTCCGCGCCAAATTTCAAACACAAGCCATTGTCTAGTCCGAAAATACAGATGTTGGTCCATTATCGTCGATGGGTACGAAAGTCACCCGAAAAGTCCAAATGAAATCGAGAGCCGGAAGACCATTATAGATTTCTTGTTCTAAATTTATAGCTGTGTTTCGGGTTTCGCGTTAGATTTGAAACACTAGGCATCGTGTTGTTAAAAAATACGGATTTCGGTCCATTTTATTCGGGTGGTACGAAAATCTCCCAAAAAGTCTAGATGAAATCGAGAACCGGGAGACCATTATAGCATTCTTCACCAAAATTTATAACTGTGTTTCGGGTTCCGCATCGGATTTTAAACACTAGCCATCGTCTTGTAAGAAAATACGGATTTCGGTCCATTTTTGTCTGGTGGTACAAAAATTTCCCGAACAGTCTAGATGAAATCAAGGACGAGGAGACCCTTATTACAATCTTCTCCTAAATTTATAACTCTGTATCGGGTTCTTTGTCAGATTTCAAATACTAACCATCGTTTGGTCTGAAACTACCGCATTGGTCCATTTTTGTTGTGTGGTACAAAAATCGCCCAAAAAGTCCAGAAGAAATCGAGGCTCGGGAGACCCTTGTAGCATTCTTCTCCAAAATTTATAAGTGTGTTTCAAACATTAGCCATCGTCTGGTCTGAAAATATTAATTTTGGTCCTTTTTTGTCGTGGTACGAAAATCTCCCGAAAAGTTCATATGAAATAGAGGACCAGAAGACTCAAATTATAGCATTCTTCTACTGAATTAATAACTGTGTTTCGGGTTCCGTGTATGCTTTCAAACATTGGCCATCGTCTGGTCCGAAAATACAGAGTTTGGTCCATTATCATCGATGGGTACGAAAATCGCTTGAAAAGTCCAGATGAAATCGGGGACCAAATGACCCTTATAAATTCTTCTTCTTAATTTATAATTGTGTTTCGGGTTCCGCTTCAGATTTTAAACATTAGCCATCGTCTTGTTCGAAAATACGGATTTGGGTCCATTTTAGTCGGGTGGTACGAAAATCGCCTGAAAAGTCCATATGAAATCGAGGACCAGGAGACCATTATAGCATTCTTCTCCAGAAATTATAATTGTGTTTCAGGTTCCGCACCAGATTTTAAACATCTTCCGAAAAGGACCCGAAGAAATTCAGTTCTAAAAATACGATTTTCGGTCTATTTTGGTCGGGTGTTACAAAAATCTCCCGAAAAAGACCAGAAGAAATCGAGGACCAAGAGATCGACAAAAATCTCCCAAAATTCTTCTCCAAAATTTTTAATTGTGTTTCAGATTCTACATCAGAATTCAAACACTAGCCATCGTTTTGTATGAAAATACGGATTTTGGTAAATTTTTGTTGGATGATACAAAATTCGCCCGAAAAGTCTAGATGAAATCGAGGACTAGGAGACCCTTATAGCATTCTTCTCCTAAATTTATACTTGTGTTTCGGGTTCTACGTCTTATATTTCAAACACTAACCATCGTTTGGTTCGAAACTACGAACTTAGGTCCATTTTTGTTGTGTGGTATGAAAATTGCCCAAAAAGGCTAGTTGAAATCGAGTACCAGGAGACCCTTATAGCATTCTTATCAAAAATTTATAACTGTGATTTGGGTTCTGTGCTAGATCTCAAACACTAGCCATCGTCTGGTCTGAAAATACTGATTTTGGCCCTTTTTTGTGGAGGGGTATGAAAATCGTCCGAAAAGTCCAGATGAATTCGAGAACCGAGAGTTCCTTATATCATTCTTCTTCTAAGTTTATAATTCTCTTTCGAGTTCCGCGTCAGATTTAAAACAATAGCCAACGTCTTGTTTGAAAAAACGGATTTTGGTCCATTTTAGTCGGGTGGTACAAAAATCGCTCGAAAAGTCCCGATGAAATCGAGGACCGAGAGACCCTTATAACATTCTTCTCTAAAATTTATAACTATGTTTCATGTTACGCGCCAGATTTCAAACACTAGGCATTGTCTGGTCTAAAAATACAGATGTTGGTCCATTTTTGTCGAGGGGTATGAAAATCGTCCGAAAAGTCCAATTGAAATCGAGGACCATGAGACCATTATAGCATTCTTCCCCAAAATTTATAACTTTGTTTCGGGTTCCGCGCCAGATTTAAAACACTAGCCATCGTCTTGTACGAAATACACTGAAAATTATAGATGAAATCGAGGACCAGGAGACTCTTATAGCATTCTTCTACTAAATTTATAAATGTGACTCAGGTTCCGCGTCAGATTTCAAACACTATCCATTGCTTGTTCGAAAATACGAATTTTGGTATTTTTTTCATGTGTACGAGAGACCCTTATAGCATTCTTCTCCAAAATTTATAAATGCATTTCAGGTTTCGTGTCAGATTTCAAATACTAGCCATTGTCTTTTCCGAAAATACAGATTTCGGTCCATTATGGTCGGGTGGTACGAAAATCACTCGAAAAGTCTAGATGAAATCGAGGACCGGGAGATCCTTATATCATTCTTCTCCAAAATTTATAACTATGTTTCAGGTTCCGCGTCAAAATTTAAACACTAGCCCTCGTCTGGTCCGGAAATACTGATTTCGAAACACACGGCAGATTTCAAGCACTAACTATCCTCTGGTCCAAAAATACAAATTTTGGTCCATTTTTGTTGAGGGGAACAAAAAATGCCAAAAAAGTCCAGATGAAATCGAGGAGAAGAAGATTCTTGTAGCATTCTTCTCCTAAATTTATAACTAAGTTTGGGGTTCTCCGTCAGATTTCAAACACTCGCTATCGTTTGGTCCGAAAATACAAATTTCTATCCATATTTGTCGAGTGCTACAAAAATCGCCTAAAAAGTCCAGATGAAATCGAAGACCGAGAGACCCTTATAGCATTCTTCTATAAAATTTATAAATGTCTTTCGGGTTCCGCGTCAAATTTCTGTTCATTTTTGTTAGGTGGTACGAAAATCGCCCGAAAAGTCCACCTGAATTCAAGGACCAGAACACTCTTATAGCATTCTTCTCCTGAATATATAAACGTATATCGGGTTCCTCGTCAGATTTCAAACACTAGCCATCGTCTTGTTGGAAATTACGGATTTGGGTCCATTTTTGTCAGGGTGTACGTAAATTGCCCGAAACGTCTAGATGAAATCGAGGACCGGGTGATCCTTATATCATTCTTCTCCTAAATTTATAACAATGTATCTCATTTCGAGTCAGATATCAAACACTTGCCATCGTCTATTCTTAAAATACACGATAGCTAGTGTTTGAAATCTGACGGAGAACCCCAAACTTAGTTATAAATTTAGGAGAAGAATGCTACAAGAATCTTCTTCTCCTCGATTTAATCTGGACTTTTCGGGCAATTTTTGTTCCCCTCGACAAAAATGGACAAAAATTTGTATTTTCGGACCAGGCGATAACTAATGTTTGAAATTTGACGCGGAACCCGAAACAAAGTTATAAATTTTGGATAAAAATGCTATAGGGGTCTCTCGATCATCGATTTCATGTAGACTTTTCGAGTGATTTTCGTACCACCCGACAATAATGGACCGAAATCTGTATTTTCGGACAAGACAATGGCTAGTATTTGAAATTTGACACGAAACCCGAAACGCATTTATAAATTTTGGAGAAGAATGCTATAAGGGTCTCTCGTACACATAAAAAACAAAGACCCAAATTCGTATTTTCGAACAAGCAATAGATAGTGTTTGAAATCTGACGCAGAACCTGAGTCACATTTATAAATTTAGCAGAAGAATGCTATAAGAGTCTCCTGGTCCTCGATTTCAACTATACTTTTCAGTGTATTTCGTACAAGACGATGGCTAGTGTTTTAAATCTGGCGCAGAACCCGAAACAAAGTTATAAATTTTGGGGAAGAATGCTATAATGGTCTCATGGTCCTCGATTTCAATTGGACTTTTCGGACGATTTTCATACCCCTCGACAAAAATGGACCAACATCTGTATTTTTAGACCAGACAATGCCTAGTGTTTGAAATCTGGCGCGTAACATGAAACATAGTTATAAATTTTAGAGAAGAATGTTATAAGGGTCTCTCGGTCCTCGATTTCATCGGGACTTTTCGAGCGATTTTTGTACCACCCGACTAAAATGGACCAAAATCCGTATTTTCAAACAAGACGTTGGCTATTGTTTTAAATCTGACGCGGAACTCGAAAGAAAATTATAAACTTAGAAGAAGAATGATATAAGGAACTCTCGGTTCTCGAATTCATCTGGACTTTTCGGACGATTTTCGTACCCCTCCAAAAAAAAGGGCCAAAATCAGTATTTTCAGACCAGACGATGGCTAGTGTTTGAGATCTGGCACAGAACCCAAATCACAGTTATAAATTTTTTATAAGAAGGCTATAAGGTTCTCCTGGTACTAGATTTCAGCTGGCCTTTTTGGGAAATTTTCATACCACACAACAAAAATGGACCAAAGGTCGTAGTTTTGAACCAAACGATGGTTAGTGTTTGAAATATAAGACGCTGAACCCGAAACGCAATTATAAGGGTCTCCTGGTCCTCGATTTCATCTAGACTTTTCGGGCGATTTTTGTTTCACCCAACAAAAATCTACCAAAATCCGGTTTTCCTACAAAACGATGGCTAGTGTTTGAATTCTGATGCCGAACCCGAAACACAATTATAAGTTTTGGAGAAGAATTTCGGGAGATTTTTGTCGATCTCTTGGTCCTCGATTTCTTCTCGTCTTTTTCGGGAGATTTTTGTACCACTTCACAAAAATCGACCGAAAATCGTATTTTTGGAACTGAATTTCTTCGGGTCTTTTTCGGGAGATGTTTAAAATCTGGTGCGGAACCTGAAACACAATTATAATTTTTGGAGAAGAATGCTATAATGGTCTCCTGGTCCTCGATTTCATATGGACTTTTCGGGCGATTTTCGTACTACCCGACTAAAATGGACCGAAATCCGTATTTTCGAACAAGAGGATGGCTAATGTTTGAAATTTGAAGCGGAACCCGAAACACAATTATAAATTAAGAAGAAGAATTTATAAGGGTCATTTGGTCCCCGATTTCATTTGGACTTTTCAGGCGATTTTCGTACCCATCGATGATAATGGACCAAACTCTGTATTTTCGGACCAAACAATGGCCAATGTTTGAAATCATACACGGAACCCGAAACACAGTTATAAATTCAGTAGAAGAATGCTATGATTTGAGTCTTCTGGTCCTCGATTTCATATGGACTTTTCGGGAGATTTTCGTACCACGACAAAAAAGGACCAAAATCAGTATTTTCATACCAGACGATGGCTAGTGTTTGAAACACAATTATAAATTTTGGAGAAGAATGCTACAAGGGTCTCCCGAGCCTCGATTTCATCTAGACTTTTTGGGCGATTTTTGTACCACCCAACAAAAATGAACCAACTCCGTAGTTTCAGACCAAACGATGGTTAGTGTTTGAAATCTGACAAAGAACCCGATACAGAGTTATAAATTTAGGAGAAGAATGTAATAAGGGACTCCTCGTCCTCGATTTCATCTAGACTGTTCGGGCAATTTTTGTACCACCAGACAAAAATGGATCGAAATCCGTATTTTCTTACAAGACGATGGCTAGTGTTTGAAATCCGATGCAGAACCCAAAATACAGTTATAAATTTTGGTGAAGAATGCTATAATGGTCTTCCGGTTCTCGATTTCATCTGGACTTTTTGCGAGATTTTTGTACCACCCGAATAAAATGGACCGAAATCCGTATTTTTGAACAACACGATGCCTAGTGTTTCAAATCTAACGCGAAACCCGAAACACAGCTATAAATTTAGAACAAGAAATCTATGATGGTCTTCCGGCTCTCGATTTCATTTGGACATTTTCGGGCGACTTTCGTACCCATCAACGATAATGGACCAACATCTGTATTTTCGGACTAGACAATGGCTTGTGTTGGAAATTTGGCGCGGAACCTGAAATAAATTTATAAATTCTGGGTAAGAATGCTATAATGGTCTCTTGGTCCTCGACAAAAAT
Source organism: Cicer arietinum (assembly GCF_000331145.2). Classification (NCBI taxonomy): domain Eukaryota; kingdom Viridiplantae; phylum Streptophyta; class Magnoliopsida; order Fabales; family Fabaceae; genus Cicer; species Cicer arietinum. The sequence continues at coordinate 11,121,007 of NC_021162.2, forward strand.
AGACCAACATCTGTATTTTCGCACCAGACGATGGCTAGTGTTTGAAATTTGGTGCGGAACCTTAAACATAGTTATAGATTTTAGAGAATAATGCTATAAAAGTCTTTCAGTCCTCGATTCATCTGAACTTTTCAGGCGATTTTCATACCACCCGACAAAAATGGACCGAAAATGGGTGTTACGAAAATCCCCGATTTTATCTAGACTTCTCATGCAATTTTTGTACCACCCTACAAAAATGAGACGAAATTAATTTTACGATTTCATTTAGACTTCTCATGCAATTTTTACTACATAACGAAGATAATAATAACATATAATAAAATAGAGTTGTCAAATAAAATAATAATTACATATTAATTTTACAACTCTATTTTGTTATATACTGTTATTATCTTTGTTTTATAGTTTTAGTTCATAACGAAGATGAAAATAACATATAATAAAACAGAGTCTTCAAATAAATATGTAATTATTTCTTTATTTAACAACTCAATTTTGTTCTATGTTATTATTATCACCGTTTTATAGTTCTACGTCATAACTAAGATAATAATAACATATAATAAAATAGAGTATTCAAATAAATATGTAATTATTTGTTTATTTAACAACTCAATTTTGTTCTATGTTATTATTATCACCGTTTTATAGTTCTACGTCATAACTAAGATAATAATAACATATAATAAAATAGAGTTGTCAAACAAATAAGTTATAACGAAGTAAATAATAACATATAACAAAATAGAGTTGTCAAATAAAGTAAAAATTACATTTTTATTTGACAACTCAATTTTCTTACATGTTTTTATTATTTTCGTTTTGTAATTGTACTAAATAACGAAAATAATAATAATATATAACAAAATCGAATTATCACAAAATCTTATATTGTGAGAAGAATGCTACAAGGGTCTCCCGGACCTCGATTTCATCTGGACTTTTCAGGCTATTTTCGTGGCACCCGACTAAAATTTGCCGAAAATCGTATTTTCGAACAAGACGATGGATAGTATTTGAAATCTGACGCGAAAACCGGAACACAGTTATAAACTTTGGATAAGAATGTTATAATGGTCTCCCTCTCCTCGATTTCATCTAGACTTTTCGGGCGATTTTCGTGCCACCTAACAAAAATGGATCAAAATTTGTATTTTTGGACAAGACGATGGCTAGTGTTTGAAATCTGACGCGGAACCCGAAACACAGCTATAAATTTAGGAGAAGAATGCTATTAGTGTCTCCTGGTCCTCGATTTCATCTGGATATATCGGGCGATTTTCGTACCACCCAACTAAAATGGACCGATATTCATATTTTGGAACAAGATGATGGCTAGTGTTTGAAATTTAATGCGGAACCCAAAACACAGTTATAAATTTAGAAGAAGAATGCTATAAGGTTTTCTCCATCCTTTAATAACATATAATAAAATTTGGAGAAGAATGCTATAAAGGTCTTTTAGTCCTCGATTTCATTTGGACTTTTCAGATGATTTTCTTACTCCTAAACAAAAATCGACCAAAATCAATATTTATGGACCAGACAATGGCTAGTATTTGTAATTTGATTCGGAACCCAAAACATTGTTATACATTTAGGAGAATAATGCTATAAGGGTCTCCCGATCCTCGATTTCATCTGGACTTTTCGGGCGATTTCCGTACCACCCGACTAAAATGGACCGAAATCCATATTTTCGAACAAGACGATGGCTAGTGTTTGAAATCTGACGTAGAACCCGAAACACTGTTTTAAACTTTGGATAAAAATGTTATGAAGGTCTCCTTGTCCTCGATTTCATCTGGACATTTCGGGAGATTTTCGTGCTACCTAACAAAAATGGATCGAAATCTGTATTTTTGGACAAGCGAGGGCTAGTGTTTGAAATCTGAAGTGGAACCCAAAACACAGTTATAAATTTAAGAGAAGAATGCTATAAGAGTCTCCTGGTCCTCGATTTCATATGGACATTTCGGAAGATTTTCGTACCACCCGACTAAAATGGACGGATATCCGTATTTTTGAACAACATGATGGCTAGTGTTTGAAATCTGACGCGGAATCTGTAACACAGTTATTAATTTAGGAGAAGAATTCAAAACGGTCTCTAGGTCCTCGATTTCATATGGACTTTCGAGCGATTTTCGTACTTCACAACAAAAATTGACTGAAATTCGTATTTTTGGTTCACACGATGGCTAGTGTTTGAAATATGACGCCGAGCCCAAAACAAAGTTACAAAAGTGGACCTAAATCCGTATATGGAACAAGACGATGACTAGTGTTTTAAATCTGTCGTGGAACCTGAAACACAATTATAAATATAGGAAAAGAATGCTATAAGGTTCTCTCGGTCAATTTTTGGAATCTGTATTTTTGGACCTGGCGATGGCTAGTGTTTGAAATCTGATGCGAAACTTGAAACATTGTTTTAAATTTTCGAAGCACCCGACAAAAATGGACCCAAATCCATATTTTCGGACCAGACGATGGCTGGTGTTTAAATTTTGACATGAAACACAATTATAAATTTAGGAGAACAATCCAATTAGGGTAACTGGATCCTCAATTTAATTCAAACTTTTCGGGCGATTTTTGTACCAAATGACAAAAATGGTCCAAAATCCATATTTTCGGACCAGACGATGGCTGGTGTTTAAATTTTGACATGAAACACAATTATAAATTTAGGAGAACAATCCAATTAGGGTAACTGGATCCTCAATTTAATTCAAACTTTTCGGGCGATTTTTGTACCAAATGACAAAAATGGTCCAAAATCCATATTTTCGGACCAGAAGATGGCTAGTGTTTGAAATTTGACGGGGAACCCGAGACATAGTTATAAATTTAGGAGAAGAATTCTATAAGGTTCTCTCGGTCTTCGATTTCATTTTGACTTTTCGTGTGATGTTCATACTACCCGACAAAAATGGATTGAAATCCGTATTTTCGGACTAGACGATGGCTAGTATCTGAAATTTGACGTGGAACCCGAAACAAAGTTATAAATGTCAGAATTCCTGGTCCTCGATTTCATCTGGACATTTGAGGCGATTTTCGTAGCACCCGACTAAAATGGACCGAAATTCATATTTTCGAACAAGACGACGGCTAGTGTTTGAAATTTGATGCGGAAACCGAAATACATTCATAAATTTAGAAGAAGAATGCTATAAATGTCTCTCGGTCATCGATTTCATCTGGACTTTTTGGGTGATTTTCAAACCCCTTGACAAAAATTGACCAAAACCTGTATTTTCGGACTGGACAATTACTAGTGTTTGAAATCTGATGCGGAATCCAAAACAATGTTATATATTAAGGAGAAGAATGATATAAGGGTCGCTCAATCATCCATTTCATCTGGATTTTTCGGGCTATTTTCTTACCACGCGACAAAAATGGACCGAAATCCGTATTTTGGAACAAGACGATGTCTAGTGTTTGAAATCTAACACATAACGCGAAACACTTTTATATATTTACGAGACGAATTCTGTAAGGGTCTCTTGGTCCTCGATTTCATCTGGACTTTTTGGGCGATTTTCATACTACCAGACAAAAATGGACCGATACACGTATTTTCGAAAAATATAATGGCTAGTGATTGAAATCTGATATGGAACCCGAAACACATTTATACATTTAGAAGAAGAATGCTATAAGGGACTCTCGGTCTACGATATCATCCATATTTTCTGACCAGACGAATGCTATAAGTGTCGTCGATATAATCTGGAGTTTTCATGTGATATTCGTACCCCTCGAAAATAATAGACCGAAATCCGTGTTTTCGAACCTAATGATGGCAAGTGTTGGAATTCTGACACGGAACCCAAAACAATTATAAAATGGAACGAAATCCATATTTTTGGAACAAGAAATGGACATTGTTTGAAATCTGTACCGAACTCAAAACACAATTATAAATTTAGTTGAAGAATGTCGTAGGGGTCTCCCGGTCCTTGATTCATCTCGACTTTTCAAGCGATTTTCATACCACCTGACAAAAATGGAATGAAATCCATATTTTCGAACAAGACGATGGCTAATGTTTGAAATCTTATCCAAAACTCGAAACCCAAAACACAATTTAAAATTTAGGACCAGAATGATATAAGGGTCCTCCAGTACTCGATTTCATTTAGACCTTTAGGGCGATTTTCCTACCACCCAAAAAAATGGACCGAATTCCGTATTTTCGTACTAGACGATGGCTAGTATTTGAAATCTGACCCGAAATACAATTAAAAATTTAGGAGAAGAATGCTAAAAGGGTCTCCTGATCCTCGATTTCATATGGACTTTTCAGGCGATTTTCGTTCCACCTGACAAAAAT
>NC_021162.2:11125608-11138567 GCF_000331145.2 Cicer arietinum
TTTGAAAATCATACCAAACAACAAAAATAGACCGAAAACCGTATTTTCGGACTTGACGATGGCTAGTGTTTGAAATCTGACACGGAACCCGAAACACAGTCTTAAATGTAGGAGAAGAATTCTATAAGATACTTCCAAACCTCGACTTCATTTGGACTTCTTGGGCGACTATCGTACCACTCGACAAAAATCTGTAATTTTGGACCAGAACATGGCTACTGTTTGAAATCTGACGCAGTACCGAAAACAAAGTTATTAATTTTGGAGTAGAATTCTAAAAGAGTCTCTAGGTCATCGATATCATTTGGACTTCTCGGGCGATTTTTGTACTTCACAACAAAAATGGACTGAAATTTATATATTTAGTTCAAACGATGGCTAGTGTTTGAAATATGACGCCGAGCCCGACACACAATTACAAATTTAGGAGAAAAATGCTATAAGGGTCTTCTGGTCCTCGATTTCATCTGGACTTTTCAAGCGATTTTCGTACCACCTCACAAAAAAGGACTAAAATTTGTATTTTCTGACAAGACGACGGCTAGTTTTTGATATTTAACATGAAACACAATTATAAATTTAGGAGAAACATGCTAAAAGTCTTTCCCTCTCCTCATTTTCATCAGGAATTTTTGGGCGATTTTCGTACTACCCAACAAAAATGGACTAAAATATGTAACATATAATAAAATAGAGTTGTCAAATAAATATGTAATTATTACTTTATTTGACAACTCTAATTTAATTTATGTTATTATTATCTTCGTTTTATAGTTTTACTATATAACAAATATATAATAATAACATATAAAAAAAATAGAGATGTCAAATAAAGTAATAATTACATCTTTATTTTATTAGGGTTTCGTGTGTTGGGGTGTTTAGGGTTTAAGAAATCACGTTTAGGGATTAAGGTTTAGATTTTAAGGTTCAGGATTTTGGGTTTAGTGTTTAGGGTTTAAGGTTTATGATTTAAGGTTTAAGGTTTTAGGTTTGAGGTTCGGGTTATAGTATATAGGGTTATCTTGATTGCAAAATATTACTACAAAACGATCATAATAATAACATACAATGATATATAGTTTCAAATAAAGATATAAGTATTACTTTATTTGAAAATAATATTTTATTATATGTTATTTTAATCTTCTTTATTAAATGTTATTATTATCTTCGTTTTGTAGTTGTACTTAATAACGAAGATAATAATAACATATAATAAAATAGTGTTGTCAAATAAAGTAATAATTACTTATTTATTAGACAACTCTTTTTTATTAAATATTATTATTATCTTCGTTTTGTAGTTGTACTTAATAACAAAGATAATAATAACATATAAAAAAATTGAGTTGTCAAATAAATATGTCAAAATTAATTTATTTGACAATTCTATTTTATTATATATTATTATTATCTTCGTTTTATAAATATACTTAATAATAAAGATAATAATATAATATAATAAAATTGAGTTGTCAAATAAACATGAAATAATTAATTATTTGACAACTCTATTTTATTATATGTTATTATTATCTTCGTTATTAAGTACAACTACAAAACGAAGATAATAATAATATTTAATAAAAAAGAGTTGTCTAATAAATAAGTAATTATTACTTTATTTGACAACACTATTTTATTATATGTTATTATTATCTTCGTTTTATTGTTTTACTACGTAACGAAGATAATAATACCATATAATAAAATTGAGTTTATCAAATATATATGTACTTATTAATTTATTTGACAACTCTACAATATTAGTTGTAATATGTACTTATTATTATTTTCGTTATATAGTTGTAATTCATAACGAAGACAATACTAAAATATAATTAAATAGAGTTGTGAAATAAAGTAATAATTACATATTTAGTTGACAACTCTTTTTTATTATATCTTATTACTATTTTTGTTATATGTAATTATTATATGTTAAAATAGAATTATCAAATAAATTAATAGTTACATATTTATTTGACAACTCTATTTTATTATATGTTATTATTATATTAGTTATGACGTAGAACTATAAAAAGATATTAATAATAACATAGAACAAAATTGAGTTGTCAAATAAACAAATTTATGAAATAAATTAATAAATATATATTTATTTGACAACTCTGTTTTATTATACGTTATTATTATTATTTTCGTTTTATTATACGAAGACATATAACAAATTGAGTTGTAAAATTAATATGTAATTATTACTTTATTTGACAACACTATTTTATTATATGTTAGTATTATCTTCGTTATTTAGTAAAACTTTAAAACGAATATAATAATAACATTTAACAAAATAGAGTTGTCAAATAATTTAATAATTCAAAAGCATTATTCTCCTAAATTTATAACTGTGATTCGGGTCATATTTTGAACATTAGCCTTCATTTGGTCTAAAAATACGAATTTCGTTCTATTTTTGTCGGGTGGTACGAAAATTTCCTGAAAAGTCTACATGAAATCGGGGACTTTCATACCACCCGATTTCGGTCCATTTTTGTCGGGTGGTACGAAAATCGCCTGAAAAGTCCAGATGAAATCGAGAACTGAGAGACTCTTATAACATTATTCTCTAAAATTTATAACCATGTTTCAGGTTCCGCGCCAGATTTCAAAAACTAGCCAACGTTTGTTCGAAAATACAGATGTTGGTCCTTTTTTGTCAAGGGGTACGCAAGTTGCTCGAAAAGTCCAAATGAAATCGAGGACCGGGAGACCATTATAGCATTCTTCCCCACAATTTATAACTTTGTTTCGGATTCCGCGCCAGATTTCAAACACTAGCCATCGTCTAGTCCGAAAATACAGATGTTGGTCCATTACCGTCGATGGATACGAAAGTCACCCAAAAAGTCCAAATGAAATCGGGTTCTGCGTTAGACTTGAAACACTAGCCATCGTCTTGTTCGAAAATACGGATTTCAGTCCATTTTAGTCGGGTGGTATGAAAATCGCCCGAAAAATCCAAATGAAATCGAGGACCGGGAGACCATTATAGCATTCTTCACCAAAATTTATAATTGTGTTTTGGGTTTCGCGCCAGATTTCCAACATTATCCATTGTCTGGTTCGAAAATACGATTTTCAGTCTATTTTTGTTGGGTGGTACAAAAATTGCCCGAAAAGACCTGATGAAATCGAGGACCAGGATACCCTTATAGCATTCTTCTCCAAAATTTATAATTTTGTTTCGGGTTTCGCATCAGATTTCCAATATTAGCCATCGTCTTGTAAGAAAATACGGATTTCGGTCCAGTTTTGTCGGGTGGTACGAAAATTGCCCGGAAAGTCTAGATGAAATCGAGGACCAGAAGACCCTTATAGCATTCTTCTCCTAAATTTATAACTTTGTTTCGTGTTCTTCGTCAGATTTCAAACACCAACCATCGTTTGGTCTCAAACTATGGACTTTGGTCCATTTTTGTTGGGTGGTACGAAAATTGCCAGAAAAGTCCAGATGAAATCGAGGGCCGGGAGGCCCTTATAGAATTCTTCTCCAAAATTATAGCCATGTTTCGGGTTCTGCGTCAGATTTCAGACACTAGCCATCGTCTTGTACGAAAATACCCCAAAAAGTCTAGATGAAATCGAGGACCAAGAGACTCTTATAGCATTATGCTCCTAAATTTATAAATGTGATTCGGGTTCCGCATCAGATTTCAAACACTATCCATTTGTTGTTCGAAAATACGAATTTGGGTCCATTTTTTTTCATGTGTTCGAGAAACCCTTATAGCATTCATCTCCTAAATTTAAAACTGTGTTTCGGGTTCCGTGTCAGATTCCGAACACAAACCATCGTTCCAAAATTATAGCCATGTTTCGGGTTCTGCGTCAGATTTCAGACACTAGCCATCGTCTTGTACGAAAATACCCCAAAAAGTCTAGATGAAATCGAGGACCAAGAGACTCTTATAGCATTCTTCTCCTAAATTTATAAATGTGATTCGGGTTCCGCATCAGATTTAAACACTATCCATTTCTTGTTCGAAAATACAAATTTGGGTCCATTTTTTTTTCATGTGTTCGAGAAACCTTTATAGCATTCTTCTCCTAAATTTAAAACTGTTTTTCGGGTTCCGTGTCAGATTCCGAACACAAACCATTGTTTTGTTCGAAAATACAGATTTTGGTCCATTGTTGTCGAGTGTACGAAAATTGTCCAAAAAATCCAGATGAAATCGAGGACCAAGAGACTCTTAATTGATTATTCTCCAAAATTTATAATTTTGTTTTAAGTTCCGCGACAGATTTCAAACACTAACCATCGTTTTGTTTGAAGATACGAAAATAGCCGGAAAAGTCTAGATGAAATCGAGGACCAGGAGACCGTTATAGCATTCGTCTCCAAAATTTATAACTGTTTTTCTGGCTTTGCGCCAAATTTTAAACAGTATCCATCGTCTGGTCCGAAAATACGAATTTGAGTTCATTTTTGTTGGGTGCTATGAAAAGTGCCCAAAAAGTCCAAATGATATCGAAGACCCAGAGACCCTTATAACTGTGTTTCAGGTTCCGTGTCAGATTTCAAACACTTGCCATAGTCTTGTTCGAAAATACGAATTTAGGTCCATTTTAGTCAAGTGGTATACAAATCGCAAAAAAAGTCAAAATGTAATCGAGGATCAGGAGACCCTTATAGCATTTTCCTCCAAAATATATAACTGTGTTTCGGGTTCCGTGTCAGATTTCAAACACTAACCATTATTTTGTTCGAAAATACGAATTTCAGTCCATTTTAGTCGGGTGGTACGAAAATTGACCGAAAAGTCCAGATGAAATCGAGGACTGGGAGACCCTTATAGCATTCTTCTCCAAAATTTGTAATTTTGTTTCGAGTTCTGCGTCAGATTTCAAACACTAGCCATCGTCTGGTTCGAAAATACGGATTTCGGTCCATTTTGGTCAGGTAGTAAGAAAATTGCATGAAAAGTCCAGAACAAATCGAGGACCTAGAGACCCTTATAGCATTCTTCTTCAAAATTTATAATTGTGTTTCGAGTTCCGCATCAGATTTCAAACACTAGCCATTGTCTTGTCTGAAAATACGGATTTCGGTACATTTTTGTAGAGTGGTACGAAAATCACCCGAAAAGTCCAGATGAAATCGAGGACCGGGAGATCCTAACAACATTCTTGTTCTAAATTTATAATAGTGTTTCGGGTTCTGCATCAGATTTCAAACACTAGCCATCATCTAATCCTAATAATAGATTTCGGTCCATTTTTTTGGAAGGATAAGAACATCGCATGTAAAGTACAAATTAAATCGATGACTTGGAGACTCTGATAGGATTCTTCATCGATATTTAAAACTGTGTATCGGGTTCCGCCTCAGATTTCAAAAACTAGCCATCGTCTTGTTCAAAAATACGGATTTCGGTCCATTTCAGTGGATTAGTATGAAAATCGCCCGAAAAGTCCATATGAAATCAAGGACCGAGGGACCCTTATAGCATTCTACTTCTAAATTTATAATTGTGTTTCGTGTTCTGCATCAGATTTTAAACACTAACAATCGTCTTGTTCGAAAATATGGATTTTGGTCCATTTTAGTTTGGTAATACGAAAGTAGCCAGAAAAGTCAAGATGAAATCTAGGACCGGGAGACCTTTATATCATTCTTCTCCAAAATTTATAACAATGTTTCGGGTTCGCGTCAAATTTTAAACACAAGCCATAGTCTTTTTCGAAAATACGGATTTCAGTCCATTTTGTTTGGATCGTATGAAAATCGCCCGAAAAGTCCAGATGAAATCGAGGACCGGGATACCCTATAGCATTTTTCTCCTACATATATAACAGTGTTTTGGATTCCATGTCAAATTTTAAACACTAGCCAACGTCTAGTCCGAAAATACGAATTTCAGTCCATTTTTGTCAGGTAATACGAAAATCTCCCGAAAAGACCAGGTGAAATCGAGGACCAGGTAATACGAAACTCATTTTTATAACTGAGTTTTGGGTTCCGCCTCAGATTTAAAACACTAACAATTGTCTTGTTCGAAAATACTGATTTCGATCCATTTTTGTCGAGAGGTACGAAAAATGCCTGAAAAGCCCAAATGAAATCGAGGACCCAGAGACCCTTATAGCATTCTTCTCCAAAATTTATTACTGGTTTTTAAATTCAGCACCAGATTTCAAACACTTGCTATTGTCTGGTCCGAAAATATAATTTCGGTCCTTTTTTGTCGAGGGGTAAGAAAGTCGCCTGAAAAGACCAGATAAATCGAGGTCCAAGAGACCCTTATCGCATTCTTCAACTAAATTTAGAAATGTTTTCCGAGTTCTGTGTCGGATTTCAAACACTAGCCATTGTTTTGTTCAAAAATATGAATTTCGGTCCATTTAAGTCGGGTAGTACGAAAATCACCCAAAAATACCCTATGAATCAACGACCGGGAGACCCTTATATCATTCTTCTCCTAAATATATAACAGTGTTTCGGATTCCGGGTCAGATTTCAAACACTAGCCATCGTCTGGTCCGAAAATACGGATTTCGGTCCATTTTTGTCAGGTGGAACGAAAATCGCCTGAATAGTCCAAATGAAATCGAGGATCGGGAGACCTTTATAGAATTCTTCTCCTAAATATATAATAGTGTTTTGGGGAGATTATCGTACCACCCAACAAAAATGGACCGAAATTCGTATTTTCGAACAAGACAATGGATAGTGTTTTAAAACTGATGCGGAACCCGAAACTCAATTATAAATTTAGGAGAAGAATGCTATTAGAGTCTCATTGGTCCTCGATTTCATCTGGACATTTCGGGTTATTTTCATACCACCCGACTGAAATGGATCTAAATCGGTATTTTTGAACTAGACGATGGCTAGTGTTTGAAATCTGACGCAAAACCCGAAACAATGTTATATATTTATGAGAAGAATGCAATAAGGGTCTCTCGACCCTCGATTTCATCAGGACTTTTCGGCAATTTCCATACCACTCGACAAAAATAGACAAAAATCTGTATTTTTAAACCAGACGATGGCTAGTGTTTGAAATCTCAAGCGGAACCTGAAACACTGTTATATATTTAGGAGAGGAATGTGAAAAGGGTCTCTCGGTTCTCGATTTCATCTGACTTTTCGTGCAATTTCCGTACGACCCTCTGTAAAAATTGACCAAAATCTGTATTTTCGAACCAAACGATGACTAGTGTTTGAAATCTGATATGGAACTTGAAACACTGTTATTTATTTAGGAGAGGAATTCTATATGGCTCTCCCGGTCCTCGATTTCATCTGGACTATTTGGGCAATTTTTGTACCACCTGATAAAAACGGACCGAAATTCGTATTTTCGAACAAGATGATGGATAGTGTTTGAAATTTGACGTGGAAAATGAAAAAAAGTTATAAATTTAGTAGAAGAATGCTATAAGAGTCTCCTGGTCCCCGATTTCATCTGGATATTTCGGGCGATTTTTGTACCACCTGATTCAAATGGATCGAAATCCGTATTTTTAAACACGATGATGGCTAGTGTTTGAAATCTGACTCGAAAATCGAAACACTGTTATAAATTAAGAAGAAGAATACTATAAGGGACTCTCGGTCCTCGATTTCATCTGACCTTTTTGGGTGAGTTTCGTACCCTTGGACAAAAATGGATCAAAATCTGTATTTTCGAACCAGACGATGGCTAGTGTTTGAAAGCTGATGCAGAACCTAAAACACTATTATAAATTTAGGAGAAGAATGCTAAAAGGGTCTCTCGGTCCTCGATTTCATCTGGACTTTTCGTGCGATTTTCGAATCACCAGACAAAAATGAACTCAAATCCGTTCTTTTGAACCAAACTATGGTTAGTATTTTAAATCTGATGCGGAATCTGAAATACTATTATAAATGGACTAAAATGTGTATAAGGGTTTCCAGGTCCTCAATTTTTCGGGCACTTTTCGTACGACCCGAAAAAAATGGACTAAAATGTGTATTTTCGTACTAGACGATAGCTTGTATTTGAAATGTGACGCGGAACCCAAAACACAGTTATAAATTTAGGAGAAGAATGCAATAAGAGTCTCCTGGTCCTCGATTTCATCTGGACCTTTCGGGAGATTTTCGTACCACCTGACTAAAATGGACCGATATCCGTATTTTCGAACAAGATGATGGCTAATATTTAAAATCTAACGCGGACCTCAAAACACAGTTATAAATTTAAAAGAAGAATGCTAAAAGGGACTCTTAATCCTCAATTTCATATGGACTTTTGGGGCGATTTTCATACCACCCGACAAAAATGGAGCAAAATACGTATTTTCGAACAAGACAATGGATAATGTTTGAAATCTGATGCGGATCACGAAACACAATTATAAATTTAGGAGAAGAATGATATAAGAGACTCCTGGTCCTCGATTTCATCTGGACATTTCAAGCGATTTTCGTACCACCCGACTAAAATGGACCGAAATCCGTATTTTCGAACAAGATGATGGCTAGTGTTTGAAATCTAACGCGGAAACCGAAATACAGTCATAAATTTAGAAGAAGAATGCTATAAATGTCTCTCGGTCATCGATTTCCTCTAGACTTTTTGGGTGATTTTCATACCCCTTGAAAATAATTAACCAAAATCTGTATTTTCGGACTAGACAATTACTAGTGTTTGAAATCTGATTCGGAATCCAAAACACTATTATATATTAAGGAGAAGAATGATATAAGGGTCGCTCAATCCTCCATTTCATCTAGATTTTTCGGGCTATTTTCGTACCACACGACAAAAATGGACCGAAATCCGTATTTTGGAACAAGACGTTGTCTAGTGTTTGAAATCTAACGCATAATGCGAAACACTTTTATATATTTACGAGAAGAATTTTGTAAGGGTCTCTTGGTCCTCAATTTCATCTTAACTTTTTATGCGATTTTCATACTACCCGACAAAAATGGACCGATACACGTATTTTCGAAAAAGATAATGGCTAGTGATTGAAATCTGATGTGGAACCCGAAACACAGTTATAAATTTAGAAGAAGAATCCTATTAGGGTCTTCAAGTCCTCGATTTCATCTGAACTTTTTGGGCGATTTTCTTACCCCTTGAAATCTGATGCAAAATCCGAAATACTCTTATAAATATAGGAGATGTAAGGGACTTCCGGTCCTCGATTTTATCTGGACTTTTCGGGGGATGTTCGTACCACCCGACAAAAATGGCCCGAAATTCGTATTTTCAGACTAAACGATGGCTAGTGTTTGAAATATGACGCGGAACCCGAAGCACAATTATAAATTTTGGAGAATAATGCTACTAGGGTTTCCTGATCCTAAATTTTGAGCGGTTTTCGTACCACCAGACTAAAATGGACAGAAATTCGTATTTTCGAACAAAACGATGGATAGTATTTGAAATTTGGCACGGAACCCGTAAGATAGTTATAAATTTTGGAGAAGAATGCTATAAGGGTCTCCCGGTCTTAGATTTCATCTGGACTTTTTGGGAGAGTTTCGTACCACCCAACAAAAATGGACCGACATTTGTATTTTTGGACCAGACGATGGCTAATGTTTAAAATCGGGCGCGTGGCCTGAAAAACAGTTATAAATTTTGGAGAAGAATGCTATAAGGGTCTCTTGGTCCTCGATTTCATCTGGCCTTTTCAGGCGATTTTCCTACCACACGACTAAGATGGATCGAAATTCGTATTTTCGAACAAAACGATGGTTAGTGTTTGAAATGTATCGTGGAACCTAAAACACTATTATAAATTTTTGAGAAGAATGCTATAAAGGTCTTTCGATCGATGATTTAATCAGGACTTTTTGGGTGATTTTTGTACCACCATACTAAAATGAACCAAAAACTATATTTTCGAACAAAACGATGGTTAGTGTTTGAAATCTAACACATAACCTGGAACACAGTTATAAATTTTGGAGAAGAATGCTATAAGGGTCTCTCGGTCCTCGATTTCATCTCGACTATCGAACAATATTCGTAACCCTCGACAAAAAATTACCAAAATCTGTATTTTCAAAACAGACGAGGGATAGTGTTGGAAATCTTACGCGGAACCCAAAACATAGTTATAAATTTTGGAGAAGAATGCTATAAGGGTCTTCTGATCCTCAATTTCAACTGGACTTTTCGGGCGATTTTCATACCACCCGACTAAAATGGACCGAAAGCCGTATTTTCGAAAAAGACGATGGCTAGTGTTTGAATTCGGACACAGAAACTGAAACACAGTTTTAAATTTGGGAGAAGAATGCTATAAGGGTCTCCCGGTCCTCGATTTCATCTGTACTTTTTAGTCGATTTTCGTACCCATCGACAAAAATATGCCGAAATCTGTATTTTCGGACCAGACGATGGCTAGTGTTTGAATTTTGACGCCGAACCCGAACCACGGCTATAAATTTTGGAGAAGAATGTTATAAGGGTCTCCCGGTGCTCGATTTCATCTAGACTTTTCAGGAGATTTTTGTATTACCCGACAAAAATTGACCAAAATCCGTATTTTCTTACAAGACGATGTCTAGTGTTTGAAATCTGATGCGGAACAAGAAACACAGTTATAAATTTTGGACAAGAATGCTATAAGGGTATCCTCGTCCTCGATTTCATCTTTTCTTTGCGGGCAATTTTGGTACCACCCGACAAAAATAGACCGAAAATCGTATTTTTGGACCAAACGATTGCTAGTGTGCTAAATACTGGCGCAGAACCCGAAACAAGGTTATAAATTTTGGAGAAGAATGCTATAATGGTCTCCCGGTTTTCGATTTCATCTAGACTTTTCTGGAAATTTTCGTACCACCCGACTAAAAAGGACCGAAATCTGTATTTTCGAAGACGATAGCTAATGTTTCAAAACTAACGTGGAACCCGCAACACAATTATAAATTTCGAAAAAAAATTCTATAATGGTCTCCCGGTCCTCGATTTCATTTGCATTTTTCGAGCGACTTTCCTACCCATCGACGATAATGAACCAACTTCTGTATTTTCAGATTGAACGATGACTAGTTTTTGAAATCTGGCGCGTAACCTGAAACATAATTATAAATTTTGGAGAAGAATGCTATAAGAGACTCTCAGTCCTTTATTTCATCGGGACTTTTCAAGAGATTTTGGGACCACACGACAAAAATGGACCGAAATCGGGTGGTACGAAAATCCCCGATTTCATCTAGACTTTTCAGGCTATTTTCGTACCCCCGGACAAAAATGGAACGAAATTCGTATTTTTAGACCAAATGATGGCTAATGTTCAAAATATGACTCGAAACACAATTATAAATTTAAGAGAAGAATGTTTTTTAATTATTACATTATTTGACAACTCTATTTTATTAAATGTAATTATTATATTCGTTTTATAGTTTTACTACATAAATAAGACAATAATAACATATAATAAAATAGAGTTGTCAAATAAAGTAATAATTACATATTTATTTGACAACTCTATTTTATTAAATGATATTACTATGTTTGTTATGCTGTCAAACCTTAAAAAGAAGATAATAATAATATATAATAAAATAGAATTATCAAATATATTAATAATTACATATTTATTTGACAACTCTATTTTATTAAATGATATTACTATGTTTGTTATGCTGTCAAACCTTAAAAAGAAGATAATAATAATATATAATAAAATAGAATTATCAAATATATTAATAATTACATATTTATTTGACAACTCTATTTTATTATATTTTAGTATTGTCTTCGTTATGAAGTACAACTATATTATATTTGTTTTATAGTTTTACTTCATAACAAAGATATTAATAACATATAATAAAATAGAGTTGTCAAATTAAGTAATAACAAAACGTTATTTAGTACAACTCAAAACGAAGATAATAATAACATATAATCAAATAGAGTTATCATATAAATATGTAATTATTACTTTATTTGACAACTCTATTTTATTATATGATACTATTATCTTCGTCATGTAGTTGTACTTTATAACGAATATAATAGAAACATATAATAAAATAGATTTGTCTAATCAAGTTATAATTATATATTTATATGACAACTCTATTTTGTTATATATTGTTATTATATTTGTTTTATATTTTTTGTTCATAACGAAGATGATAATAACATATATTAAAATAGAGTTGTCAAATAAATATGTAATTATTTGTTTATTTAACAACTCAATTTTTTTCTATGTTATTATTTTCACCGTTTTATAGTTCTACGTAGTAACTAAGATAATAATAACATATAATAACATAGAGTTGTCAAACAAATAAGTTTTAAAGAAGTAAATAATAACATATAACAGAATAGAGTTGTCAAATAATGTAATAATTACATTTTTATTTGACAACTGAGTTTTTTTTTATATGTTTTTATTATTTTCGTTTTGTTATTGTATTAAATAATGAAAATAATAATAACATATAACAAAATCGAGTTGTGAAATAAATACAAAACGAAGATAGTAATAGTATACTTTATTTGACAACTCTATTTTATTTAATGTTATTATTATCTTCGTTTATGGTTTATTTCACAACAAAGATAATAATAACTTATAATAAAATAGAGTTGTCAAATAAAATAATAATAATTACTTATTTATTTTACAACTCAATTTTGTTATATGTTATTATTATCTTCGTTATGAAGTAAAATTATTAAACGAAGATAATAATGACATATAATAAAATAGAATTGTCAAATAAATATGTGACTACTAATTTATTTGATAATTCTATTTTATCATATGTTATTATTATCTACCTTTTAAAGTTTGACATCATAACGAAGATAGTAATAACATATAATAAAATAGAGTTGTCAAATAAATATGTAATTATTACTTTATTTAACAACTCTATTTTATTATATGTTAGTATTGTTTTTGTTATGAAGTACAATTATACAACGAAAATAATAACAACAAAAAATAAAATAGAGTTGTCAAATAAAGTA
>NC_021162.2:11138887-11147333 GCF_000331145.2 Cicer arietinum
ACTTATAATAAAACAGAGTTGTCAAATAAATATGTAATTATTACTTTATTTGATAACTCTATTTTATTATATGTTATTATTATCTTTGTTATGCAGTCAAACTTTAAAATGAAGATAATAATAACATATAATTAAAAATAATTATCAAATAAATTAATAATTTCATATTTATTTGACAACTCTGTTTTATTATATGTTATTATTATCTTCGTTTTGTAGTTGTACTAAATAATGAAAATAATAATAACATAAAACAAAATTGAGTTGTAAAATTAATATGTAATTATTACTTTATTTGACAACTGTATTTTATTATATGTTATTATTATCTTCTTTATGTAGTAAAACTATAAAAACAAATATAATAATAACATTTAATAAAATAGAGTTGTCAAATAATGTTATAATTAAATAGCATTCTTCTCCTAAATTTATAATTGTGTTTTCGGTCATATTTTGAACATTAGCCATCCTTTGGTCTAAAAATACGAATTTCGTTCCATTTTTGTCGGGTGGTACAAAAATTGCCTGAAAAGTCTAGATGAAATCGGGAATTTTCGTACCACCCGATTTCGGTCCATTTTTGTCTAGTGGTACGAAAATCGCCTGAAAAGTCCCAATGAAATCAAGGACTGAGAGACTCTTATAACATTCTTCTCTAAAATTTATAACTGTGTTTCAGGTTCCGCGCCAGACTTCAAACACTAGTCATCGTCTTGTCTGAAAATACAGATGTTGGTCTATTTTTTTCGTGGGGTACAAAAGTCGCCCGAAACTCCAAATGAAATTAAGGATCGGGAGACCATTATAGCATTCTTCCCTAGAATTTATAACTTTGTTTCGGGTTCCGCGCCAGATTTCAAACACTTGCCATCGTCTAGTCCAAAAATACAGATGTTGGTCCATTATCGTCGATGGGTACGAAAGTTGCCCGAAATGTCCAAATGAAATCGAGGACCGATAGACCATTAAAGAATTAAATTTATAACTATGTTTCGGGGCCGCGTTAGATTTGAAACACAATTCATCGTCTTGTTCGAAAATACGGTGGTGGGTGTGTTTCGGGTCCGCGTAAATTTATAACTGTGTTTCGGGTCCGCGTTAAATTTATAACTGTGTTTCGGTTCCGGGAGATTAAATCGAGGACCGGGAGACCATTATAGCATTCTTCTCTAAAATTTATAACTGTGTTTTGGGTTACGCGCCATATTTCAAACACTAGCCATCATGTGGTCCGAAAATACGATTTTCGGTCTATTTTTGTCGGGTGGTACCAAAATATCCCGAAAAGACCAGATGAAATCTCCTACATTTATAACTCTATTTCGGGTTCTGCGTCAGATTTCAAACACTAACCATCATTTGGTCTGAAACTACGGACTTCGGTCCATTTTTGTTTGGTGGTACGAAAATCACCTGAAAAGTCCAGATGAAATTGAGGACAGGGAGACCCTTATGGCATTCTTCTCCAAAATTTATAAATGTGTCTCGGGTTTCGCACCAGATTTCAAACACTAGCCATCCCCTGGTCAGAAAATACTGATTTTGGTCCTTTTTTGTCGAGGGGTACAAAAATCGCCCGAAAAGTCCATATGAAATCGAGGACTAGAAGACTCTTATTATATCATTCTTCTCCTGAATTTATAAATGTGTTTCAGATTCCACGTCTGATGTCAAACATTGGCCATCGTCTGGTCCGAAAATACATATTTTCGGTCTATTTTTCTCGTGTGGTACAAAAATTGCCCAAAAAGACCAGATGAAATCGAGGACCATGAAACCTTTATAGTATTCTTCTCCAAAAATTATTATTGTGTTTCGGGTTCCACATCAGAATTCAAACACTACCCATCATTCGATTTTTGTCTGGTGATACAAAAATCGCTGAAAAATCTAGATGAAATCGAGGACCAGGAGACCCTAATAGCATTCTTCTCCTAAATTTACAAATGGGTTTTGGGGTTCTTTGCTTATATTTCAAACACTAACCATCATTTGGTCTGAAACTACGGACTATGTTCCATTTTTGTTAGGTGGTACAAAAATTGCCCAAAACGTCCAGATGAAATCGAGTACGGGGAGACCCTTATAGCATTCTTTTCCAAAATTTATAACTGTGTGTTGGGTTCTGCGTCAGATTTCATACACTAGCCTTCTTTTGGTCTGAAAATACAGATTTCGGTCCATTTTTGTTAGGTGTTACGAAAATCGATCCAAAAGTACAAATGAAATCGAGGACCCGGAAACCCTTATAGCATTCTTCTCCTTAATATATAACTGTGTTTCGGGTTCCGTGTCAGATTTCAAACACTAGCCATCCTCTAGTACGGAAATGCATATTTTTGTCAATTTTTGTTGAGGGTTACGAAACTCGCCCGAAAAGTGCATACTAAATCGAGGACCGAGATACCCTTATAGCATTCTTCTTCTAAATTTATAACCGTGTTTCGGGTTCCACGGAAGATTTAAAAGACTAGCCATCGTCTTGTTCGAATGTATGGATTTCAGTCCCATTTAGTCGGGTAGTTCGAAAATTGTCGGAAATGTCCAGATGAAATCGAGGACCAAGAGACTCTTATAGCATTAGATTTTAAACACTATCCATCGGCTTGTTCGAAGATATGGATTTCGGTCCATTTTTGTCGTGTGGTACGAAAATTGCCCGAAAAGTCCAGATGAAATCGAGGACCGAGAGACCCTTATAGCATTCTTCGTCTAAATTTATAAATGTGTTTCGGGTTCCATGTCAGATTTCAAACACTATTCATCATCTTGTTCGGAAATACGTATATCCGTCCATTTTAGTTGGGTGGCACGAAAATTGCCCGAAAAGTCCAAATGAAATCGAGGACCCGGATACCCTTATAGCATTCTTCTCCAAAATTTATAACTGTTTTTTGGGTTCAACGTCAAATTTGGAATACTAGCCCTCGTTTGGTCTGAAAATACAGATTTTAGTCCATTTTTGTCGGGTGGTAAAAAAATTGCCCGAAAAGTACAAATGAAATCGAGGATAGAGAGACCCTTACAACATTCTTCTCCAAAATATATATTAGTTTTTCGGGTTTGAAAATATGGATTTCGGTCCATTTTTGTCGTGTGGTACGAAAATTGCCCGAAAAGTCCAGATGAAATCGAGGATTGAGGGAGCCTTATATCATTCTTCTCATTAATATACAACAGTTGTTTGGGTTCCGCGTTAGATTTCAAACACTAGCGATCGTTTGGTCCAAAAATACAGATTTGGGTCAATTTTTGTCGAGGAGTAATAAAATCCCCCAAAAAGTCCATATGAAATCGAGGATCGAGAGACCCTTATAGAATTCTTCTTCTAAATTTATAACTATATTTCGGTTTTCGCGTCAGATTTCAAACACTAGCCATCTACTTGTTCGAAAATACGGATTTCGGTCCATTGTAATCGGGTGGTACGAAATCGCCAGAAATGTCCAAATGAAATTGAGGACCATAAGTCTCCTATAGCATTCTTCTCCTAAATATATAATTGTGTTTCGGGTTCCGCGTCAGATTTCAAATTCTATCCATCGTTTTGTTCGAAAATACGGATTTCTTCCATTTTTGTCGAGTGGTACGAAAATCACCCCAAAACTCCAGATGAAATCAAGGACCCAGAGACCCTTATAGCATTCTTCTTCTAAATTTATAACTGTGATTCGAGTTCCGCATTAGATTTCAAATACTAGCCATCATCTTGTTAGAAAATACGGATATCAGTCCATTTTTGTCGGCTGGTATGAAAATTTCCCGAAATGTCCAGATGTAATCGAGGACTAGGAGACTCTTATAGCATTCTTCTCCTAAATTTACAATTGTGTTTTGGGTTCCGCGTCACATTACTAATACAACCCATCGTCTGGTATGAAAATACAGATTTCGTCAATTTTGGTCGGGTGGTACGAAAATCGCTCGAAAATTCCAAATGAAATAGAGCACCAGGAACCCTTATTGCATTCTTCTCCTAAATTTATAATTGCATTCCGGGTGTCGCGTCAGATTTAAAAAACTAACCATCGTCTGGTTCGATAAAATAGATTTCGGTTCATTTTTGTCGGGTGGTACGAAAATCACTTGAAAATTCTAGATGAAATCGAGGACCGAGAGACCCTTTTAACATTCTTCTCCTAAATATATAATAGAGGTTCAGGTTCCGCGTCAGATGAAATCGAGGACCTATAGTCCCTTGTAGGATTCTTCTTTTAATTTATAACTATGTTTCGGTTTCCGGATCTGATTTCAAACATTATCCATCATCTTGTTCGAAAATACGGATTTTGGTCCATTTTTGTCAGGTGGTACAAAAATCGCCGAATAGTCGAGATGAAATCGAGGACCGGGAGACCCTTATAGAATTCTTCTCCTAAATATATAACAGTGTTTCAGGTTCCGTATCAGATTTCAAACACTAGCCATTGTCTGGTCCAAAAATACAGATTTTGGTCCACTTTTGTAGAGGGATACAAAAATCTCCCGAAAATTCCAGATGAAATCGGGGACCGACAGACCATTATAGCATTGTTCTTCTAAATTTGTAACTGTGTTGCGGGTTCCATGCATATTTCAAACACTAGCCATCATTTTGTTCAAAAACCCGAATATCAGTCCATTTTAGTCGGGTGGTACAAAAATCTCCCGAAATGTCCAGATGAAATCGATGAACATGAGACTCTTATAGCATTCTTCTCCTAAATTTATAACTATGTTTCGGGTTTCGCGTCAGTTTTAAAACACTATCCATCGTCTTGTTCAAAAATACGAATTTCGGTCCATTTTTGTCGAGTGGTACGAAAATCGCCCGAAAAGTTCAGATGAAATCGAGGACCGAGAGACCCTTGTTGCATTCTTTTTCTAAATTTATAATTGTGTTTCGGTTTCCGCATAGATTTTAAACAATAGCCATCATCTTGTTTGAAAATACGGATAGCTGTCCATTTTAGTCGGGTGATACGTAAATTGCCTAAAATGTCCAGATGAAATTGAGGACTAGGAGACTCTTATAGCATTTTTCTCCAAAATTTATAATTGTGTTTCGGGTTCCGCGTCAGTTTTCATGCACTATCCATCGTCTTGTTCGAAAATACGGATTTCGGTCCATTTTTGTCGGGTGGTACTAAAATCGCCCCAGAAGTCCAGATGAAATCGTGAATCGAGAGACCCTTAAATTTATAATTGTGTTTCTGTTTCCACGTCAGATTTCAAACAATAGCCATCATCTTGTTCGAAAATACGGATATCGGTCCATTTTAGTCGGGTGGTAAGAAACTCGCCTAAAATGTCAAGATGAAATCGAAGACCAGGAAACTCTTATAGCATTCTTCTCTAAATTTATAACTGTGTTTTGGCTTCCGCGTAAGTTTTCAAACACTATCCATTGTCTTGTTTGAAAATACGGATTTCAGTCCATTTTTGTTGTGTGATACGAAAATCGCACGAAAAATCAAGATAAAATCGAGGACTGAGCGACCTTTATATTATTCTTCTCCTTAATATATAACAGTGTTTCGGATTTCGCGTCAGATTTGAAACACTACCCCTTGTTCGAAAATATAGATTTTGTCAATTTTTGTCGAGGGATGTGAAAATCGCCTAAAAAGCCCAGATGAAATCGAGGATCAAAAGTCCCTTATAGCATCCTACTTCTACATTTATAACTGTGTTTTGGTTTTCGTGTCAAATTTCAAACACTAGCCATCGTCTTGTTCGAAATTATGAATTTTGGTCCATTTTAGTTGGGTGGAACGAAACTCATCCGAAAAGTTCAGATGAAATCGAGGACCGAGAGACCCTTATAGCATTCTTCTTCTAAATTTATAACTGTGTTTCGAGTTTCGCATCAGATTTCAAAAACAATCCATCATCTTGTTTAAAAAAACGGATATGAATCCATTTTAGTCGGGTAGTACGAAAATCTCCCGAAATATGTAGACGAAATCGAGGACCAGAAGTCTCTTTTAGCATTCTTCTCCTAAATTTCTTACTGTGTTTTGGGTTCCGCATCACATTTCTAATAAGTCCAAACGAAATCGAGCACCAGGAAACCCTTATTGCATTCTTCTCCTAAATTTATAACAATATTTCGGGTTCCGCGTCCGATTTAAAAAAGTAACCATCGTCTGGTTCGAAAAAACAAATGTCTATCGATTTTTTCGGGTGGTACGAAAATCTCCGGAAAAGTCCAGATGAAATTGAAGACCGAGAGACCCTTTTAACTATCTTCTCCTAAATATATAACAGTGTTTTAGGTTTCGCGTCAGATTTCAAACACTAGCCATTGTCTGGTTTGAAAATACAGATTATGGTCCATTTTTGTCGAGGGGTACGAAACTCGCCTGAATAAAATGGATCGAAATCGGTATTTTTGAACCACCTGAATAAAATGGATAGAAATCCATATTTTTGATCAAAATGATGGCTAGTGTTTGAAATCTGATGCGGAACCCGAAACGCAGTTACAGATTTAAAAGAAGAATGTTAGAAGGGTATGTCGGTCCTCGATTTCATCTGGACTTTTTGGGCTATTTTCGTATCCCTCTACAAAAATTGACCAAAGTATGTATTTTGGGACCAGACGGTGGCTAGTGTTTGAAATATGATGCGGAACCCGAAAAACTGTTATAAATTTAGGAGAAGAAATCTATAAGGGTCTCCTTGTCCTCGATTTCATCTGGACTATTAGTGCGATTTTCGTACCACCCGACAAAAATGGACCAAAATCTATATTTTCGGACCAGACGATGGCTAGTGTTTTAGGAGAAGAATGCTATGAGGTTATCTCGGTCCTCGATTTCATCTAGACTTTTCGGGTGATATTCGTACCACCCGACAAAAAAGGACCTAAATCTGTATAAAAAGGACCAAAAAAGGAGAAGATGGCTAGTGTTTGAAATTTGACGAGGAACCCAAAACACAGTTATAAATTTTGGAGAAGAATCCTATAACGTTTTCCCAGTCCTCGATTTCATCTGGACTTTTCAAGCAATTTTCGTACCACCAAACTAAAATGGGCTGAAATCCGTATTTTCGAACAAGACGATGGCTAGTTTTTGAAATCTGACGCGGAACCCGAAACACAATTATAAATTTAGGAGAAGAATGCTATAATGGTCTCTCGTCCCTCGATTTCATCTAGACTTTTCAGGCGATTTTCTTACCCCTCGACATAAATGGACCAATATCTGTATTTTCTGACCAGACAATGG
Source organism: Cicer arietinum (assembly GCF_000331145.2). Lineage (NCBI taxonomy): Eukaryota > Viridiplantae > Streptophyta > Magnoliopsida > Fabales > Fabaceae > Cicer > Cicer arietinum. The sequence goes on from NC_021162.2 coordinate 11,146,105, forward strand.
CTAGTGTTTGAAATCTGACGTGGAACATGACACACATTTATAAATTTCGAAGAAGAATGCTATAATGGTCTCTCGTCCCTCGATTTCATCTAGACTTTTCAGGCGATTTTCTTACCCCTCGACATAAATGGACCAATATCTGTATTTTCTGACCAGACAATGGCTAATGTTTGAAATCTGAGACGAAACTTGAAACACTATTATATATTTAGGAGAAGAATGCTATAAGGGTCTCCCGGTCCTCAATTTTAACAAGGGACTTTTCAGGCGATTTTCTTACCCCTCGACATAAATGGACCAATATCTGTATTTTCTGACCAGACAATGGCTAATGTTTGAAATCTGAGACGAAACTTGAAACACTATTATATATTTAGGAGAAGAATGCTATAAGGGTCTCCCGGTCCTCAATTTTAACAAGGGACTTTTCAGGCGATTTTCGTACCACAAGACAAAAATGGACCGAAATCCGTATTTTCGAACACGACGATGGATAGTGTTTGAAATCTAATGCGGAACCCGAAATACAGTTATAAATTTCGGAGAAGAATGCTATAAGAGTCTCTTGGTCCTCGATTTCATCTGGACATTTCGGGCAATTTTTGAACCACCCGACTAAATTAAACCCAAATCCGTATTTTCGAACAAGAAGATGGCTAGTGTTTGAAATCCGAATCGGAGCCTATACACAATTATAAATTTAGGAGAAGAATGCTATAAGAGTCTCCTGGTCCTCGATTTTACCTGGACTTTTCAGGCGATTTTCTTACCCCTAAACAAAAAAGGACCAAAATCTATATTTTCAGACCAGACGATGGCAAGTTTTTGAAATCTGGCGCAGAACCTAAAAACCAGTAATAAATTTTGGAGAAGAATTCTATTAGGGTCTCCCGGTCCTCGATTTCATCTAGACTTTTCAGGTGTTTTACGTATCACCAGACAAAAAATGGACCGGAATTTGTATTTTCGAACAAAGACAATTGCTAGTGTTTGAAATCTAAGGCGGAACCCGAAACTCAGTTCTAAATTTAGGAGAAGAATGCTATAAAGGTCTCCTGGTCCTCGATTTCATCTAGTCTTTTTGGGAGATTTTCGTACCCCCCAAAAAAATGGACCGAAATTCGTCTTTTCGAACTTGACGATGGCTATTGTTTGAAATCTGGCGCGAAACCTAAACACATTTATAAATTCGGGAAAAGAATGCTATAAGGGCTATTGTTTGAAGTCTC
>NC_021162.2:11148065-11174105 GCF_000331145.2 Cicer arietinum
TATAAATTTAGAAGAATAATGCTATAAGGGTTTCCCGGTCGTCAATTTCATCTGGACCTTTCGGGCAATTTTCATACCACTACACTAAAATTGATTGAAATCCGTATTTTCGGACTAGACGATGGCTAGTGTTTGAAATTTGACACGGAACCCGTAATATAGTTATAAATTTAGAAGAAGAATGCTATAAGGGTCTCTCGGTCGTCGATTTCATCTGGACGTTTCGGGCGATTTTTGTACCCCTCGACACAAATGGACCAAATTTTTTATTTTCGGACCAGACGATGGCTAGTGTTTGAAATCTAATTCGGAATCCGAAACAGAGTAATAAATTCATGAGAAGAATGCTATAAGGGTGTCTTGGTCCTCGACGATGGCAAGTGTTTTAAATCTGAGGCGGAACCCGAATGCTATAAGGGTTTCTTGGTCCTCGACGATGGCAAGTCCTCGACGATGGCATAAGGGTGTCTTACCCCTCGACAAAAAAGGACCGAAATCTATCTTTTCGGACCAGACGATGGCTAGTGTTTGAAATATGATCAAGGCAATCAAGGCCTTCCGGTCCTTGGTTTCATCTGGACTTTTCGGGTGATTTTCGTACCACCCAACGAAAAATGGACCGAAATCCGTATTTTCGAACAAGATTATTGCTAGTGTTTGAAATCTGACACAGATCCCGAAACACAGTTATAAATTTAGGAGAAAAATCCTATAAGAGTGTCCCATTCCTCGATTTCAACTGGACTTTTCGGGCAATTTTCATACCAGCCGACAAAAATGGACTGAAATCTGTATTTTCAAACAAGATAATTGCTAGTGTTTTAAATCTAAGGCGGACCTCGAAACTCAGTCATAAATTTAGGAGAAGAATGCTATAATGGTCACCTGGTCCTCGTTTTCATCTGGTCTTTTCGGGCGATTTTCGTTCCACACGACAAAAATGGACCGAAATTCGTATTTTCGAACTAGACAATGGCTAGTGTTTGAAATTTTACTTGAAACCCGAAATACAATTATAAATTTAGAAGAAAAATTCAATAAGGGTCTCTCGGTCGTCGATTTCATTTGGACTTTTGGGGCGATTTTCGTACCCCTCGACAAAAATGGACCAAGAATGCTATAAGGGTCTCCTGGTCCTCGATTTCATCGGGTATTTTCGGGTGATTTTCATATCACCCGATTAAAATGGACCGAAATTTGTATTTTTGAACAAAACAATGGCTAGTGTTTGAAATCCGACACGGAACTCAGAACACAGTTATAAATTTAGGAGAAGAATACTATAAGGGTGCCTCGGTCCAAACGATGGCAAGTGTTTGAAATCTGGCGCTGAACCTAAAAACCAATAATTAATTTTGGAGAAGAATGCTATAATGGCCTCACGGTTTTCGATTTCATTTGGATTTTTCGGGAGACTTTTGTACCCCTCGAAAAAAATGGACCAACATCTTTATTTTCGGACTAGACGATGACTAGTGTTTAAAATCTGGCACGGAACCTGAAACATAATTATAAATTTTAGAGAAGAATGCTATAAGAGTCTCTCAGTCCTGGATTTAATCGGGACTTTTCAGGCGATTTTCGTACCACTTGACAAAAAAGGACTGAAATCCGTATTTTCGAAGAAGACAATTGCTAGTGTTTGAAATCTGAGGCGGAACCCGAAACTAAGTTATAAATTTAGGAGAAGAATTCTATAAGGGTTTCTTGGTCCTCGATTTCATTTGGTCTTTTAGGGAGATTTTTGTACCTCCCAACAAAAATGGACCGAAATTCGTATTTTCAGACAAGACAATGGCTAGTGTTTGAAATTTAGCGCGAAACATGAAACACATTTATAAATATTTTAGAAGAATGATATAAGGGTCTCCCGGTCGTAGATTTCATCTAGACATTTCAGGCGATTTTCGTACCACCCCATTGAAATGGACTGGAATTCGTATTTTCGAACAAAACGATGGCTAGTGTTTGAAATTTGACACGGAACCAGAAACACAGTTATAAATTTAAAAGAAGAATGCTATAAGGGTCTCTCGGTCCTAGATTTCATCTACACTTTTCGAGTGATTTTCGACTAAAATGGACCCGAAATTCGTATTTTTGAACAAAACTATGGTTAGTGTTTGAAATATGGCGCGAAACCCAAAGCACAATTATAAATTTTGGAGAAGAATGCTATAAGGGTTTCCCGGTCTTCGATTTCAATTGGACGTTTAGGGCGATTTTCATACCACCTAACTAAAATGGACCGAAATTCGTATTTTCAAACAAGACTACGGATAGTGTTTGAAATCTAACGCGAAACCTGAAACACAATTATAAATTTAGAAGAAGAATGCTATAAGGTTCCAACCGGTCATCGATTTCATATGGACCTTTTGGGCGATTTTCATACCACCCAACAAAAATGGACCAAAATTCGTAAATTCGAACCAGACGATGACTAATGTTTAAAATCAGGTACGGAGCCCGAAAAACAGTTATAAATTTTGGACGAGAATGCTATAAGGGTCTCCTGGTTAGTATTTGAAATCTGACGCGGAATCTAAAACACAATTATAAATTTTGGAGAGGAATGCTATAAAGGTTTCCCGGTCCTAGATTTCATCTGGACTTTTTGGACGATTTTCGTACCACCCTACTAAAATGAACCAAAATTTGTATTTTCGAACAAAACGATGGTTTGTGTTTGAAATCTGACACGGAACTCGGAACACATTTATAAATTTTGAAGAAGAATGCTATAAGGGTCTCTCGGTCCTCGATTTCATCTGGACTTTGCAGGCTATTTTCTTATCCTTCGACAAAAAAGGATCGAAATCTATATTTTTCGACCAGACGATGGCAAGTGTTAGAAATCTGGCGCGGAACCTAAAAACCAGTAATTAATTCTGGAGAAGTAAGCTATACTGGTCTCACGGTCCTCGATTTCATTTGGACTTTTCGGGAGACTTTCGTACCCCTCAACAAAATGGACCAACATCTGTATTTTCGGACGAGACGATGACTAGTATTTCAACTCTAGTGCGGAACCTGAAACATGGTTATAAATTTTAGAGAAGAATGTTATAAGAGAAGAATGTTATGACCCGAAACACAATTATAAATTTAGGAGAAGAATGCTTTTTAGTTATTACATTATTTAACAACTCTATTTTATTAAATGTTATTATTATATTCGTTATATAGTTTTACTACATAACGAAGATAATAATAACATATAATAAAATTGAGTTGTCAAATAAAGTAATAATTACATATTAATTTTACAACTCAATTTTTTTATATGTTATTATTATTTTCGTTATTTAGTACAACTACAAAACGAAGATAACAATAACGTAAAATAAAACAAAGTTGTCAAATAAATATGTAATTATTAATTTCTTTGATAATTTTATTTTATTACATATTATTATTATCTTCATTTTAAGGTTTGACTGCATAACGAAGATAGTAATATCATTTATAGTTGTCAAATAAATATGTAATTATTACTTTATTTGACAACTCTAATTTATTATATGTTATTATTATCTTTATTTTATAGTTTTTCTTGATAACAAAGATAATAATAACATATAATAAAATCGATTTGTCATATAATGTAATAATTACATATTTATATGACAACTCTATTTTATTTTATGTTATTATTATCTTCGTTTCAGATTCCGCGTCTGAATTCAAACACTAGTCATCGTTTTGTTCGAAAATACAGCTTTCGGTCCATTTTAGTCGGGTGGTACAAAAATCGCTGGAAAAGTCCCGATGAAATCGAAGACCGAGAGACCGTAATAGCATTCTTCCTCAAAATTTATAACTTTGTTTCGGGTTCCGCGCTAGATTTCAAACACTAGCCATCTTCTTGTACGAAAATACCCCGAAAAGTCTAGATGAAATCGAGGACCGGGAGACTCTTATAGCATTTTTCTCCTAAATTTATAAATGTGATTCGGGTTTCGCGTCAGATTTCAAACACTATCCATTGCTTGTTCGAAAATATGAATTTCGGTCCATTTTTGTCATGTGTACGAGAGACCCTTATAGCATTCTTCTCCAAAATTTATAACTGTGTTTCGGGTTCCGTGTTAGTTTCCAAACACCAACCATCATTTTGTTCGAAAATACAGATTTTGGTCCATCTTAGTCAGGTGGTACAAAAATCGTCCAAAAAATCTAGATGAAATCCAGGACCTGGAGACCCTTATAGCAAACTTCTCCAAAATTTATAATTGTGTTTCGGGTTCCGCGCCAGATTTAAACACTACCCATTGTTTTGTTTGAAGATACGAATTTCGGTCTGTTTTAGTCAGGTGGTACGAAAATTGCCGAAAAAGTCCAGATGAAATCGAGGACTATGAGACCCTTATAGCATTCTTCTCCAAAATTTATATCTGTTTTTCGGGCTCCGTTCCATATTTTAAACAATAGCCATCGTCTGGTCTGAAAATACGAATTTCGGTTCATTTTTGTTGGGTGGTACGTAAATCGCCCAAAAAGTCCAAATGAAATCGAGGATAAGGAGACCCTTATAGCATTCTTTTAGTTAGGTGGTATGAAAACCGCCCAAAAAGTCCAAATGAAATTGATGACCGGGAGACCCTTATAGCATTCTTCTCCAAAATTTATAACTATGTTTTGGGTTCCATGCTAGATTTCAAACACTAACCAACGTTTTGTTCGAAAATACAAATTTTGGTCTATTTTAGTCTGATGGTACGAAAATCACTCGAAAAGACCAGATGAAATCTAGGACCGGGAAACCCTAGTAGGATTCTTCTCCAAAATTTATAACTGTGCATCGGTTTCCTCTTCATATTTCAAACACTAGCCATTTTTTGGTGCGAAAATACATATTTCGGTCCAATTTTGTCGGGTGGTTCGAAAATCCCCCAAATAGTCCAGATGAAATCGAGGACCAGGAGACCCTTACATCATTCTTCTCCTAAATTTATAGCATTCTTCTCTGAAAATTGCCCGAAAAGTCTAGATAAAATTGAGGAACGGGAAACCCTTATAGAATTCTTCTCCTAAATTTATAACATTATTTCAGGTTCCTCGTCAAATTTCAAACACTCTCCCTCTTCTGGTCCGAAAATATAGATTTCGGTCCATTTTTGTCGGGTATTACAAGTACGATCCAAAAGTCCAAATGAAATCGAGGACTGGGAAACCCTTATAGCATTCTTCTCCTTAATATATCACTATGTTTTGGGATCCGCGTTAGACTTCAAACACTAGCAATCGTCTGGTCCGAAAATACATATTTTGGTCAATGTTTGTCGAGGGGTTCGAAACTCTCCCGAAAAGTCTAGATGAAATCGAGGACCGATAGTCCCTTATATTCTTCTTCTAAATTTAAAATTGTGTTTCGGGTTCCGCTTCAGATTTCAAACACTAGCCATCATCTGGTTCGAAAATACGGATTTCGGTCCAATTTAGTCGGGTTGCACGAAAATCGCCCGAAATGTCCAGATGAAATCGAGGACCAGGAGACTCTTATAGCATTGTTCTCCTAAATTTATAACTGTGTTTCATGTTCCGCGTCAGATTTCGAACACTATCCATCGTCTTGTTCGAAAATATGGATTTCGGTCCATTTTTGTCGTGTGGTACGAAAATCGCCCGAAAAGTCCGTATGAAATCGAGGACCGAAAGACCCTTAGAGCATTCTTCTTCTAAATTTATAAATGTGGTTCGGGTTGCACGTCAGATTTCAAACACTAACCATCATTTTGTTTGAAAATACGTATGTCGGTCCATTTTTGGTGGGTAATAAGAAAATCGGCCAAAAAGTCTAGATGAAATCGAGGACTGAGAGACACTTACAACTTTCTTCTCTTTAATATATAAAAAGGAATTTCACGTTATGCGTCAGATTTCAAACACTAGATATCGTCTTGTTCCAATATACGGATATCGGTCCATTTTTGTCGTGTGGAACGAAAATAGCCCGAAAAGTCTAGATGAAATCGAGAACTGAGAGACCCTTTTAACATTCTTCTCCTAAATTTTTGACTGTATTTCGGTCTCCGCGTCAGATTTCAAACACTAGTAATCGTCTAGTCCGAAAATAGAGATTTTTGTCAATGTTTGTCCAGCGTTATGAAAATCGCCCAAAAAGTGCAGATGATATCGATGACCGAGAGACATTTATAGCATTCTTCTTCTAAATTTATGACTGTATTTCGGTCTCCGCGTCAGATTTCAAACACTAGCCATCGTTTTGTTCGAAAATACGATTTTCAGTCCATATTAGTCGGGTGCTACGAAAATCGCCTAAAATGTCCAGATGAAATCGAGGACAGGGAGACCCATACAAAATTCCTCTCCTAAATATATAATAGTGTATCAGGTTCCATATCAGTTTTCAAACACTAGCCATCGTTTGGTCCGAAAATACAGATTTAGGTCCATTTTGGTAGAGGGTTGTACGAAAATCGCCCGAAAAGTCTAGATGAAATCGAGAACTGAGAGACCCTTTTAACATTCTTCTCCTAAATATATAATAGTGTTTCAGGTTTCGCTTGAGATTTCAAACACTATCCATCGTCTGATTTGAAAATATAGATTTCGGTCCATTTTATTGAGTAGTACGAAAATTGCCGAAAAGTCCAGATGAAATCTAGGACCGAGAGACCCTTATAGCATTTTTCTCCTAAATATATAAAAGTGGTTTGGGTTCCTCGTCAGATTTCAAACACTAGCCATCATCTAGTCCAAAAATATGGATTTAGATCCATTTTAGTCATGTGGTACGAAAATAAGCCGAAATGTCCAGATGAAATCGAGGACCAGGAGACACTAATAGCATTCTTCTCCTAAATTTATAATTGTGTTTCGGGTTCCGCATCAGTTTTCAAACACTATCCATCGTCTTGTTGGAAAATACGAATTTCGGTCCATTTTTGTTCGGTGGTACGAAAATCTCCCTAAAAGTCCAAATCAAATCGAGGATCGAGATACCCTTATAGCATTCTTCTTCTAAATTTATAACTGTGTTTCGGGTTCCGTGTAAAATTTCAAACACTAGCCCTCGTCTGTTCAGGAAATATTGATTTCGGTCCATTTTTGTCGGGTGGTATGTAAATCGCACGAAAAGTCCAGATGAAATCAAGGACGGGGAAACCCCTATAGCATTTTTCTCCAAAATCTATAACTTTGTTTCGGGTTCCACGACAGATTTCAAACACTAGCTATCGTCTGGTCCGAAAATACAGATTTTGGTCCATTTTTGTCGAGGGGAACAAAAATTGCTTACAAAGTCCAGATGAAATCGAGTAGAAAAAGATTCTTGTAGCATTCTTCTCCTAAATTTATAACTAAGTTTGGGGTACTGCGTCAGATTTCAAATACTAGCCATCGTTTGGTCTGAAAATACGAATTTCGGGCCATATTTGTCGGGTGGTACGAAAATCGCTCAAAAATTCCATATGAAATCGAGGACCGAGAGACCCTTATAGCATTCTTCTCCAGAATTTATAAATGTCTTTCGGGTTCCGCGTCAAATTTCAAACACTAACCCTCGTCTGGTCCGAAAATACAGATTTATGTTCATTTTTGTTAAGTGGTACGAAAATTCCCTGAAGAGTTCAAATGAAATCGAGGACCCAGAGACCCTTATAGCATTATTCTCCTAAATTTATAACTATGTTCCGAGTTCCGTGTCGGATTTCAAATACTACCCATTGTTTTGTTCAAAAATACAAATTTTGGTCTATTTTAGTGGGGTGGTACGAAAATCACCCGAAAATACAAGATGAAATCGAGGACCAGGAGTCCCTTATAGCATTCTTCTCCTAAATATATAACAGTGTTTCGGATTCCGGGTCAGATTCCAAACACTAGCCATCTTCTGGTCCGAAAATATGGATTTCAATCCATTTTAGTCTAGTGGTATGAAAATCGCCCGAAAAGTCCAGATGAAACTGAGGACCGAGAGACACTTATAGAATTCTTCTCCTAAATTTATAAATGTGTTTTAGATTCCTTATAATACCACTAGTTTTCATACAAAAGTCCTGATAATATGTTCACAACATCATATTTTAAATACTAGCCATTGTCTTGTTCGATAATACAGATTTCTTTCCATTTTTGTCGGGTGGTACGAAAATCGCACAAAAAGTCCAGATGAAATCGAGGACCAGGAAACCCTTATAATATTCATCTCCTTAATTTATAACAGTAATTCAAGTTCCGCGCCAATTTAAACACAAGCCCTATTCTAGTCCTGAAATACAGATTTCGGTTCCTTTTTGTTGGGTGTTACGAAAATCGATCCAAAAGTTCAAATGAAATCGAGGACCGGGAAACCCTTATAGAATTCTTCTCCTTAATATATAACCGGATGGTCCGCGTAAGATTTCAAATACTAGCCACCGGCTGGTCCGAAAATACATATTTTGATCAATTTTTGTTGAGGAGTACGAAACTCTCCCCAAAAGTCCAGATGAAATCGAGGACCAAAAGACCCTTATAGAATTCTTCTTATAAATCTAAAATTATGTTTCGGGTTCCGCGTCAGATTTAAAACACTAGCCATCGTCTAGTTCGAAAATATGGATTTCTGTCCAATTTAGTCGGGTAGTACGAAAATCGCCCGAAATGTCCAGATGAAATCGAGGACCAAGAGACTCTTATAGCATTCTTCTCCTAAATTTTCTAACTGTGTTTCGGGTTCCGCGTCAGATTTCAAAAACTATTCGTCGTCTTGTTTGAAAATTTGGATTTCGGTCCATTTTTGTCGTGTGGTACGAAAATCGCCCTAAACGTCTAGTTGAAATAGAGGATAAGAAGACCCTTATAGCATTCTTCTCCTAACTATATAACATTGTTCTGGGTTTCGCGTCAGATTTCAATCACAAGCCATCGTTTGGTCAGAAAATACATATATTGAAACATTTTTGTCGAGGCGTACAACAATTACCCGAAAACTCCAGATGAAATCGAGGACCGGGCGACCTTTATATCATTCTTCTCCTTAATATATAACAGTGTTTCAAGTTCTGCGTCAGATTCAAACACTATCAATCGTCTGGTATGAAAATACAGATTTCTATTCATTTTTGATAGGTGGTACGAAAACCACCCGAAAAGTCAAGATGAAATCGAGGACAAGAAGACTCTGATAGCATTCTTCTCCTAAATTTATAAATGTATATCGGGTTTCGCGTTAGATTTCAAACACTAGCCATTGTCTTGTCGGAAATTACGGATTTCGGTCCATTTTTGTTCGCGGTGTATGTAAATCTCCCAAAAAGTCCAGCTAAAATCGACGACCGGGTGACCCTTATAGCATTTTTCTCCTAGATATATAACAATGTTTCTCATTTTCGGTCAGATTTCAAACACTAGCCATCCTCTGGTCTGAAAATACAGATTTTGGTCCATTTCTTTTGAGGGGTACGAAAATTGCACGAAAAGTCCAGATGAAATCGAGGACCGAGAGACCCTTATAACATTCTTCATCTAAATTTATAATTGTGTATAGGGTTCTGCGTCGGAATAATCGTCTTGTTCGAAGATACGAAATTCGGTCCATTTTAGTCGGGTGGTACGAAAATCGCTCGAAAAGTCCAGATGAAATCGAGGACTTGGAGAACCTTAAAGCATTCTTCTCTTAAATATATAACAGTGTTTCGAGTTCTGCGTCAGACCCTGATAGCATTCTTCTCCAAAATTTATTACTAGTTTTTAGGTTCAGCGACAGATTTCAAACACTTGCCATCGTCTTGTCTAAAAATATAGATTTCGATCCTTTTTTGTCGAGGGGTAAGGAAATCGCTTGGAAAGTCCAAATGAAATCGAGGACTGAGAGACCCTTATAGCATTCTTCTCCTATATCTATAACTGTGTTCTGAGTTCTGTGTAGGATTTCAAACACTAGCCATTGTTTTGTTCAAAAATACGAATTTCGGTCCATTTTAGTCGGGTGGTATGAAAATCACCCGAAAATACAAGACGAAATCGAGGACCAGGAGTCCCTTATAGCATTCTTCTCCTAAATATATAATAGTGTTTTGGATTCCGAGTCAGATTTCAAACACTAGCCATCGTCTGGTCCAAAAATATAGATTTCCATCCAGATTATTCTCCAGATTAGTGGTATGAAAATCACTCGAAAAGTCCAGATGAAGTCGAGGACCGGGAGACCCTTATAGAATTCTTCTCATAAATTTATAAATGTGTTTCAGATTCCTTATAATACTACTAGTTTTGAAACAAAAGTCCTCATAATATCTTCACAACGTCAGATTTCAAACACTAGCCATTGTCTTGTTCGAGAATACAGATTTCTTTCCATTTTTGAAGGGTGGTACGAAAATCGCCCAAAAAGTCCAGATGAAATTGAGGACCAGGAAACCCTTATAGCATTCTTCTCCTAAATTTATAACAGTATTTCAGGTGCCGCGTCAAATTTCAAACACAAGCCCTCATCTGGTCCGAAAATACAGATTTTGATCAATTTTTGTCGATGGGTACGAAACACGCACGAAAAGTCCAGATGAAATTGAGGACCGAGAAACTCTTATAGCATTCTTCTTCTAAATTTAAAATTGTGTTTCGGGTTCAGCGTCAGATTTCAAACACTAGCCATCGTCTAGTTCGAAAATATGGATTTGAGTCCAATTTAGTCGGGTGGTACGAAAATCGCCCGAAATGTCCAGATGCAATCGAGGACCAAGAAACTCTTATAGCATTCTTCTCCTAAATTTCTAACTGTGTTTCATATTCCGTGCCTGATTTCAAACACTATCCATCGTCTTGTTTGAAAATTTGGATTTCGGTCCGTTATTGTCGTGTGGTTCGAAAATCACCCTAAACGTCCAGTTGAAATCGAGAACCAGAAGACCCTTATAGAGTTCTTCTCCTAAATATATAACAGTGTTTCAGGTTTCCCATCAGATTTCAATCACTAGCCATCGTCTTGTCAGAAAATACAAATATTGAAACATTTTTGTCAAGGCGTACAAAAATCGCCCGAAAAGTGCAGATGAAATCGAGAACCGAGCGACCCTTATATCATTCTTCTCCTTAATATATAACAGTGTTTCGGGTTCTGTGTCATATTTAAAACACTAGCAATCGTGTGGTTCGAAATACAGATTTTAGTCATTTTTTATCGAGGGGTATGAAAATTGCCCCAAAAGTCTAGACGTAATCAAGGACCGAGAGACCCTTATAGCATTCTTCTCAAAAATTTATAAATGTGTTTCAGATTCCCTATAATACCACTAGTTTTGAAACAAAAGTCCTCATAATATCTTCACAACGTCAGATTTCAAACACTAGCCATTGTCTTGTTCGAAAATACAGATTTCTTTCCATTTTTGTAGGGTGGTACGAAAATCGCCCAAAAAGTCCAGATGAAATTGAGGACCAGGAAATCCTTATAACATTCTTCTCCTAAATTTATAACAGTATTTCAGGTTCCGCGTCAAATTTCAAACACAAGCCCTCATCTGGTTCGAAAATACAGATTTTGATCAATTTTTGTCGATGGGTACGAAACACGCACGAAAAGTCTAGATGAAATTGAGGACCGAGAAACTCTTATAGAATTCTTCTTCTAAATTTAAAATTGTGTTTCGGGTTCCGTGTCAGATTTCAAACACTAGCCATCGTCTAGTTCGAAAATATGGATTTCAGTCCAATTTAGTCGGGTGGTACGAAAATCTCCCGAAATGTCCAGATGCAATCGAAGACCAAGAAACTCTTATAGCATTCTTCTCCTAAATTTCTAACTGTGTTTCGTGTTCCGCGCATGATTTCAAACACTATCCATTGTCTTGATTGAAATTTGGATTTCGGTCCATTATTGTCGTGTGGTTCGAAAATCGCCCTAAATGTCCAGTTGAAATCGAGGACCAGAAGACCCTTATAGCATTCTTCTCCTAAATATATAACAGTGTTTCAGGTTTCCCATCAGATTTCAATCACTAGCCATCGTCTTGTCAGAAAATACAGATATTGAAACATTTTTGTCGAGGCGTACAAAAATCGCCCGAAAAGTCCATATGAAATTGAGGACCGAGCGCCCCTTATATCATCCTTCTCCTTAATATATAACAGTGTTTCGGGTTCTGTGTCAGATTTAAAACACTAGCAATCATGTGGTTCGAAATACAGATTTTAGTCATTTTTTGTCGAGAGGTATGAAAATTGCCCAAAAAGTCTAGATGTAATCAAGGACCGAGAGACGCTTATAGCATTCTTCTTCTAAATTTATAATTGTGTTGCGGTTTCCGTGTCCGATTTCAAACATTAGCCATCGTCTGGTTTGAAAATACAGATTTTGGTCCATTTTTGTCGAGGGTACGAAACTCGCCCGAAAAGTTCAGATGAAATGGAGGACCGAGGGTCCCTTATAGCAATCTTCTCCTAAATTTATAATTGTGTTTCGGGTTCCGCTACAGATTTCAAACACTATCGATCGTCTTGTTGAAAAATACGGATTTCAGTCTTTTTTTGTCGGGTGATACGAAAATCACCCGAATAATCGAGATGAAATCGAGAACCGGAAGACCATTATAGAATTCTACTTAAATATATAACAGTGTTTCGGGTTCCGCATCAGATTTCAAACACTAGCCATCGTATGGTCCGAAAATACAAATTTTGGTCCATTTGTGTAGAGGTATACGGAAATCTCCCGAAAAGTCCTGATGAAATCGAGGACCGAGAGACCCTTAAAGCATTTTTCTTCTAAATTTGTAACTATGTTTCGGGTCCCGCATCAGTTTTCGAAAACTAGCCATCATTTTGTTCAAAAACACGGATACTGCGTCAAATTTCAACCCCTTGCCATCGTTTAGTCCCAAAAGACAGATTTTTTCCCATTTTTGTCGAATGTTACGAAACTCTCGCGAAAAGTCCAGATGAAATCGAGGACCGAGAGTCCCTTATATCATTTTTCTTCTAAATTTATAACTGTGTTTCGGTTTCCGCGTCAGATTTCTAAAATAGCCATCGTCTTGTTCAAAAATACTAGTTTCGATACATTTTAGTCGGGCGGTACGAAAATAGCTCAAAATGTCCAGATGAAATTGAGGACCTGAAGACTCTTATACTTGTTCAAAAATACTAGTTCCCATGTCAGTTTTCAAACACTATCCATCTTCTTGTTCGAAAAACGGATTTGGGTCCATTTTTGTCTGATGGTACCAAAATCGCCCGAAAAGTCCAGATGAAATTGAGGACTGAGAGACCCTTTTGACTTTCTTCTCCTAAATATATACTAGTGTTTAAGGTTCCCTGTCATATTTCAAACACTAGCCATCGTCTGGTTTGAAAATACAGATTTTGGTCCATTTTTGTCGAGGGGTATGAAACTCGCCTCAAAAGTTCAGATGAAATCAAGGACCGAGAGTCCCTTAGAGCCTTCTTCTTCTAAATTTATAATTGTGTTTTGTTTTCGCGTCAGATTTCAAACCCTAGCCATCATCTTGTTCGAAAATATGGAGTTCGATCCATTTTAATCAGGTGGTTAAAAATCACCCGAAATGTCCAGATGAAATCGAGGACCAGGAGACTCTAATAGCATTCTTCTCCAAAATTTATAACTGTGTTTCTGGTTCCGTGTCAGTTTTCAAACACTATCCATCTTCTTGTTCGAAAAACGTATTTGGGTCCATTTTTGTTGGCTGGTACGAAAATCGCCCGAAAAGTCCAGATGAAATCGAGGACCGAGAGACCCTTTTGGAATTCTTCTCATAAATATATACTATTGTTTAAGGATTCGCATCGAATTAGGGGTACGAAACTCGCCTCAAAAGTTCAGATGAAATCAAGGACCGAGAGTCCCTTAGAGCCTTCTTCTTCTAAATTTATAATTGTGTTTTGTTTTCGCGTCAGATTTCAAACCCTAGCCATCATCTTGTTCGAAAATATGGAGTTCGATCCATTTTAATCAGGTGGTTAAAAATCACCCGAAATGTCCAGATAAAATCGAGGACCAAGAAACTCTAATAGCATTCTTCTCCAAAATTTATAACTGTGTTTCGGGTTCCGTGTCAGTTTTCAAACACTATCCATCTTCTTGTTCGAAAAACGTATTTGGGTCCATTTTTGTTGGCTGGTACGAAAATCGCCCGAAAAGTCCAGATGAAATCGAGGACCGAGAGACCCTTTTGGAATTCTTCTCATAAATATATACTATTGTTTAAGGATTCGCATCGAATTTCAAACACTAGCCATCGTCTGGTTTGAAAATACACATTTTGGTCCATTTTTGTCGAGGGGTACGAAACTCGCCTTAAAAGTTCAGATGAGATCAAGGACTGAGAGTCCCTTATAGCATTCTTCTTCTAAATTTCTAACTGTGTTTCGGTTTCCGCGTCAGATTTCAAAACCTAGCCATCATTTTGTTCGAAAATATGGATTTCGATCCATTTTAATCAAGTGGTTAAAAATCGCCCGTAATGTCCATATGAAATCAAGGACTAGGAGACTCTTCAAACCTTATCCATCGTCTTGTTCAAAATACAGATTTCGGTCCATTTTTGTCGGGTGGTACAAAAATAACCCGAATAGTCCTAATGAAATCGAGGACCGGGAGACCCTTATAGAATTCTTCTCCTAAATATATAAAAGTGTTTCGGGTTCCGCATCAGATATCAAACACAAGCCATCGTCTGGTCTGAAAATACAGATTTTGATCCATTTTTGTAAAGGGATATGAAAATCGCCTGAAAAGTCCAGATGAAATCGAGGACCGAGAGACCCACATAGCATTTTCCTTCTAAATTTGTAACTGTGTTTCGGGTTCCGCGTCAGATGTCAAACACTAGCCATCATTTTGTTCAAAAACACGGATATCGGTCCATTTTAGTCGGGTGGTACGAAAATCGCCTGAGATGTCCTGATGAAATCGAGGACCAAGGGACTCTTATAGCATTATTCTCCTAAATTTATATATGTGTTTAGGGTTTCGCGTCAGATTTCAAACACTAGCCATCGTCTTGTTCGAAAATACGGATTTCAGTCCATTTTTGTCGTGTATTACGAAAATCGCTGAAAAGTCCAAATGAAATCGAGGACCGAGACACCTTCATAGAATTGTTCTTCTAAATATATAACAGTTATTCGGGTTCCGCGTCAGATTTCAAACACTAGCCATCGTCTATTCCGAAAATACAGATTTTGGTCCTTTTTTCTCGAGGGGTACAAAATTCGCCCGAAAAGTCAAAAAGATATCGAGGAACGATAGACCCTTATAGCGGTCTTCTTATAATGGATAGTGTTTGAAATTTGATGTGGAACCTGAAACACAGTTATAAATTTAGGAGAAGAATGCTATAAGAGTCTCCTGGTCCTCGATTTCATATGGACATTTCGGGCGATTTTTGTACCACTTGACTAAAATGGATCGATATCTGTATTTTTAGACCAGACGATTGTTAGTGTTTTAAATCTGATGCAAGAACCCAAAACACTTTTATATATTTAGGAGAAGAATGCTATAAGGTTTGATATTTTGTATTTTGGGTCAAATGAGGGCTAGTGTTTGATATTTGATTCGGAACCCGGAACATAGTTATAAATTTTGGAGAAGAATGCTATAAGGGTCTCCCGTCGTCGATTTCATCTAGACTTTTCGGGCGATTTTCGTACCATCTGACTAAAATGGACCAAAATCCGTATCTTCGAACATGATGATAGCTATTGTTTGAAATCCGACGCGGAAACCAAAACACAGTTATAAATTTCGAAGAAGAATGCTATAAGTGACTCTCAGTCCTTGATTTCATTTGGACTTTTTGGGCGAGTTTTGTACCCCTCGAAAAAAGGGACCGAAATCTGTATTTTTCGACTAGACGATGGCTAGTGTTTGAAATCTGACGCGGAACCCGAAACACAGTTATAAATTTAGGAGAAGAATGCTATAAGAGTATCCTGGTCCTCGATTTCGTATGGACATTTCGGGCGAGATTCGTACCCCTAGACAAAAACGGACCAAAATATGTATTTTCAAACTACATGATAGTTAGTGTTTGAAATGTGACGCAAAAACCTGAAAGACTATTATATATTTAGGAGATGAATATTAAAAGGGTCTCTTAGTCCTCGATTTCATCTTGACTATTCGGGCGATTTTCGTACCACCCGACAAAAATGGACCGAAATCCGTTTTTTTGAACCAGACTATGGTTACTTATTTAAATCTGATGCAGAACCAGAAATACTATTATAAATTTAGGAGAATAACGAAATAAGGGATTCCTGCTCCTCAATTTCATTTGTACTTTTCGGGCGATTTCCGTACTACGCAATAAAAATGGAACGAAATATGTATTTTTGGACCAGACGATAGCTTCTATTAGAAATGTGACACGGAACCCGAAGCACAGTTATATATTTACAAGAAGTATGCAATAAGAGTCTATTGGTCCGAGTTTTCATCGGGACATTTCGGGAGATTTTCGTACCACCTGACTAAAATGGACCGATACTGTGTCAGATTCCAAACACAGTGTTTCGGATTCTGGGTCAGATTCCAAACACTAACCATCGTTTGGTCCGAAAATATAGATTTTGGTCCATTTTTGTCGAGGGGTATGAAAGTCGCCTGAAAAGCCCAGATGAAATTGACGACCGAGAGACCCTTGTAGCATTCTTCTTCTAAATTGGTAAATGTGTTTCAGATTTCATATAATACTACTAGTTTTGATTCACAAGTCCTGATAAAAGCTTCACAACGTCAAATTTCAAACACTAGCCAATGTCTTGTTCGAAAATACAGATTTCTTTCCATTTTTGTCGGGTGATACCAAAATCGCCCGAAAAGTCTAGATGAAATCGAGGACCAGGAAATCCTTATAGCATTCTTCTCCTAAATTTATAACTCTATTTCGGGTTCTGCGTCAGATTTCAAACATTAACCATCGTTTGTTTTGAAAATACGGACTTTGGTCCATTTTTGTTAGGTGGTAAGAAAATTGCCCGAAAAGTCCAGATGAAATCGAGGATCGGGAGACCCTTATAGCATTCTTCTCCAAAATTTATAACTGTGTTTTGGGTTACGCGTCAGATTTCAAATACTGCCATCGTATGGTATGAAAATACTGATTTTGGTCATTTTTTGTCGAGGGTTACGAAAATCGCCCGAAAAGTCCATACAAAATCACGGACCAAAAGACTATTATTATAGCATTCTTCTCCTGAATTTATAATTGTGTTTCGGGTTCCGCGTCTGATTTCAAACATTGGCCATCGTCTGGTCTGAAAAATACAGAATTTGGTCCATTATCATCGATGGGTAAGAAAATTGTCTGAAAAGTCCAGATGAAATCTAAGACCAAATGGCCCTTATAGAATTCTTATTCTAAATTTATAATTGTGTTTCAGGTTCTGCGTCAGATTTCAAACACTAGCCATCGTCTTGTTCGAAAATACGAATTTCGGTCCATTTTAGTCGGTTGGTCCGAAAATCGCCAGATCTCAAACACTAGCAATCGTCTTGTCGGAAAATACTGATTTTGGTCATTTTTAGTCGAGAGGGACGAAAATCGCCCGAAAAGTCCAAATGAAATCAAACAATAGCCATCGTCTTGTTCAAAAATACAGATTTCGTCCATTTTAGTCAGGTGGTACGAAAATCGCTCGAAAAGACCTGACGAAATCAAGGAACGAGAGACCCTTATAGCATTCTTCTCTGAAATTTATAACTATGTTTCAGGTTTCGCGCCAGATTTCAAACACTACCCATCGTCTGGTCCGAAAATGTAGATGTTGGTCCATTTTTGACGAGGGGTATGAAAATCACCCGAAAAGATCAAATGAAATTGACGACCGCGAGACCATTATAACATTCTTCCCTAAAATTTATAACTTTGTTTCGGGTTCCGCTCCAGATTTCAAACACTATCCATCTTCTTGTACGAAAATACCCCGAAAAGTCTAGATGAAATCGAGGACTAGGAGACTCTTATAGTGTTCTTCTCCTAAATTTATAAACGTGATTCGAGTTCCACATCAGATTTCAAACACCATCCATTGCTTGTTCGAAAAGATGAATTTCGGTCCATTTTTTCCATGTGTACGAGAGACCTTTATATCATTCTTCTCCAAAATTTATAACTGTGTTTCGGGTTCCGTGTCAGTTTCCAAACACAAACCATCATTTTGTTCAAAAATACAGATTTTGGTCCATTTTTGTCGGATGGTACGAAAAATCGTCCAAAAAATCTAGATGAAATCGAGGACCTGGAGACCCTTATAACATTCTTCTCCAAAATTTATAATTGTGTTTAGGGTTCCGCGCCAGATTTCAAACACTAAATATCGTTTTGTTTGAAGATACGAATTTCGGTTCGTTTTAGTTGGGTGGTACGAAAATCTCCAGAAAAGTCCAGATGAAATCGACGACCAAGAGACCCTTATAGCATTCTTTTCCAAAATTTATCACTGTCTATCGGGATCCACCCTAGATTTTAAACACTAACCATCGTCTCGTCCAAAAATACGAATTTCTGTTCATATTTGTTCGGTGTTACGAAAATCGCCCGAAAAGTCCAGATGAAATCGAGGACCATGAAACCCTTATACCATTCTTCTTCTAAATTTTTAACTGTGTTTCGGGTTCCGTGAAAATTTCAAACACTAATCATCGCTTTGTTCGAAAATACAGATTTCTTTCCATTTTTGTAGGGTGGTACGAAAATCGCCCAAAAAGTCCAGATGAAATCGAGGACCGGGAGACCTTTATAACATTCTTCTCCAAAATTTATAATTGTGTTTCGGTTTTCGGGAGATATTTCAAACACTACCCATCGTTTATTTCGAAAATACGAATTTTGGTCCATTTTACTCGTGTGGTACGAAAATCTCTCGAAAAGACCAGAGTAAATCGAGGAATAGGAAACCCTTATAGCATTCTTCTCCAAAATTTATAATTGCGTTTCTGGTTCCGCATCAGAATTCAAACACTAGCCATCGGCTTGTATGAAAATACAGATGGCGGTCGATTTTTGTCGGATTATACAAAAATCGCCCAAAAAATCTAGATGAAATCGAGGACCAGGAGACCCTTATAGCATTCTTCGGGTTCTACGTCTTATATTTCAAACACTAACCATCATTTGATCTGAAACTACGGACTTTGGTTCATTTTCGTTGGGTGGTACGAAAATTGCCCAAAAAGTCCAGATTAAATCGAGTAGCGGCAAACCCTTATAGCATTCTTCTCCAAAATTTATAATTGTGTTTCAGGTTCTGTGCCAATTCTCAAAGACTAGCCATCGTCTGGTCTGAAAATACTGATTTTTGTCCTTTTTGTCGAGGGGTACGAAAATCGCCCGAAAAATCCAGATGAAATCGAGGACCAAGAATAATTTATATAATTCTTCTTGTAAATTTATAATTTTTTTCGGTTTCCGCGTCAGATTTCAAACAATAGCCATCGTCTTGTTCGAAAATACGGATTTTGGTCCATTTTAGTTGGGTGGTACGAAAATCGCTCGAAAAGTCCCAATGAAATCGAAGACCGAGAGACCCTTATAGCATTCTTCCCTAAAATTTATAACTATGTTTTGGGTTATGCGCCAGATTTCAAACACAAGCCATCGTCTGGTCCGAAAATACATATGTTGGTCCATTTTTGTCGAGGGTTACGAAAATCGCCCGAAAAGTCCAAATGATATTGTGGACGTCGAGACCATCATCGTGTACGAAAATACACCAAAAAGTCTAGATGAAATCGAGGACCAGGAGACTTTGTATTGGGTTTTGTGTCAGATTCCAAACACAAATCGTCGTTTTGTTCGAAAATACAGATTTTTGTCCATTTTAGTCGGGAGTTACAAAAATCGTCCAAAAAATCCAGATGAAATCGAGGACCTGGAGACCCTTATAGTATACTTCTCCAAAATTTATAATTGTGTTTCGGGTTCCGCCCCAGATTTCAAACACTAACCATTGTTTTGTTTGAAGATACAAATTTCGGTCCGTTTTAGTCGGGTGGTACAAAAATCACCAGAAAAGTCCAAATGAAATAGAGGAGTGGGAGACCCTTATGTCATTCTTCTCCAAAATTTATATATGTGGTTCGGGTTCCGAGTCAAAATTCAAACACTAGCCATCGTCTGGTCCAAAAATACATATTTTGGCATATTTTTGTCGTTGGGTACGAAAATCACCCGAAAAGTGCAGATGAAATCGAGGACTGGGAGTCCCTTATAGCATTCTTCTCCAAAATTGATAACTGTGTTTCGGGTTTCGTGTCAGATTTCCAACACTACCCCTCGTCTATTTTGAAAATACATATTTAGGTCTTTTTTTGTCGAGGGTTACAAAAATCTCCCGAAAAGTCTAGATGAAATCGAGGACCGAGATACCCTTATAGCATTCTTCTCCAAAATTTATAAATGTGTTACAGGTTATGTGTCATATTTCAAACATTAATCCTCTTTTTGTTCGAAAATACAGATTTTGGTTCATTTTAGTAGGGTGGTACGAAAATCGTCCAAAAAGTCCAGATGAAATCGAGGACTGGGAGTCCTTTATAGCATTCTTCTAAAAAATTTATAATAGTGTTTCAGGTTCTGCGACAGATTTCAAACACTAACCAGGAGACCCTTATAGCATTCTTCTCCAAAATTTATAATTGTATTTTGGGCTCCACGCCAGATTTTAAACACTAGCCATCGTCCGGTCCGAAAATACGAAATTCGGTCTGTCTTTGTTGGGTGGTACGAAAATCGCAAACACTAGCCATCGTTTTGTTCGAAAATATGAACTTCGGTCCATTTTAGTCGGATGGTATAAAAATCGCCTGAAAAGTCCAGATGAAATCGAAGATCGGCAGACCCTTATAACATTCTTCTTCTAAACTTATAACTGTGTTTCGGGTTCCGCATCCATTTTCAAACACTAACCATAGTTTTGTTCGAAAAAACGAATTTCGGTCCATTTTAGTCAGGTGTTACGAAAATCTCCCGTAAAGTCCAAAGGAAATCTAGGACCGGGAGACCCTTATATCATTCTTCTCCAAAATTTATAACTATGTTTCAGGTTCCGCATCATATTTCAAACACTAGCCATAGCATTTTTGAAAAATATGGATTTCGGTTCTTTATTGTCGATTGTACGAAAATCGCCTCAAAAGTCCAGATGAAATCGATGACCGGGAAAACATAGTAGCATTCTACTCCAAAATATATAATTGTGCTTCGGGTTCCGCGTCATATTTCAAACGCTAGCCTGATAGGATTCTTCTTCTAAATTTATAATTGTGTTTCAGGTTCTGCGTCAGATTTTAAAAACTAGCCATCGTCTTCTTCAAAAATACGGATTTAGGTACATTTTAGTCGGGAAGTACGAAAATTGCCCAAAAAGTCCAAATGAAATCGAGGACCGAGAGATCCTTATAGATTTCTTCTTCTAAATTTATAATTGTATTTCGGGTTCCGCGTCAAAATTCAAACACTAACAATCGTCTTGTTCAAAAATACGGATTTCGGTCCATTTTAGTCGGGTGGTATGAAAGTCACCCAAAAAGTCTAGATGAAATCTAGGACTAGGAGACCTTTTTAGCTTTCTTCTCCAAAATTTATAACTGTATTTCGGGTTCCATGTAAGATTCCAAACACAAACCATTGTTTTGTTCGAAAATACGGGTTTCGGTCCTTTTTTGTCGATGGTACGAAAATCGCCTGAAAAGTCAAGATGAAATCGAGGACCTGGAGACCCTTATAACATTCTTCTCCAAAATTTATAACTGTGCTTCGGGTTTCTTGTCATATTTCAAACACTAGCCGTCGTTTATTCCGAAAATACGGATTTCGGTTCATTTTAGTCAGGTGCTACGAAAATCACTGGAAAATTCTAGATGAAATCGTGGACTGAGAGACCCTTATAGCATTCTTCTTCTAAATTTATAACTGTTTTTCGGGTTCTGTGCAGATTTCAAACACTAACAATCGTCTTGTTTGAAAATACGGATTTTGGTCCATTTTAGTCTGGTGGTACGAAAGTCTCCCGAAAAGTCCAGATGAAATCTAGGACCGTTATATCATTCTTCTCCAAAATATATAATTGTGTTTCAGGTTCTGCGTCAGATTCTTAACACTAGCAATAGTGTTTTTCGAAAATACAGATTTCGGTCCATTTTAGTTGGATCGTATGAAAATCGCCTGAAAAGTCCAGATGATATCGAGGACCAGGAGACCCTTATAGCATTCTTCTCAAAAATTTATAACTGTGTTTCGAGTTCCGCGCTAGATTTCAAACACTAGCCATTGTCTGGTCCGAAAATACAGATTTTAGTCCATTTTTGTCGAGGGGTACGAAAATCGCCCGAGAAGTCCAGTAAAATCGAGGACAAGAAGACCCTTATAGCATTGTTATCCTAAATTTATAATTGAGTTTCGGGTTCTGCCTCAGATTTCAAACATTAGCAATTGTCTTGTTCAATAATTAGGATTTCGGTCCATTTTTGTCGGGTAGTACAAAAATCGCCCAAAAGCCGAGATTAAATCGAGGGCCGGGAAACCCTTATAGTATTCTTCTCCTAAATTTATAACTGAGTTTCAGGTTCCGCCTCAGATTTCAAACACTAGCAATTGTCTTGTTAAAAAATACGGATATCGGTCCATTTTTGTCGACCGAAAAGCCGAGATGAAATTGAGGACCGGGAGACCCTTATAGCATTCTTTTCCTAAATTTATAACTGAGTTTCAGGTTCCGCCTCAGATTTCAAACACTAGCAATTGTCTTGTTCAAAAATACGGATATCGGTCCATTTTTGTCGAGGGGTACGAAAATCGCCCGAAAAGTCTAGATGAAATCGAGGACCGGGAGACCCTTATAGCATTATTCCTCAAAAAGTTTAAATGTGATTCGACTTCCGCGCTAGATTTCAAACAGTAGCCCAAGTCTAGCCCGAAAATACATATTTTAGTCCATTTTTGTCGAGGGGTACGAAAATCGCCCGAAAAGTCTAGATGAAATCGAGGTCCGAGATACCCTAATAGCATTCTTCTCCAAAATTTATAATTGTGTTTCAGGTTTCGCGCCAAATTTATAAACACTAGCCATCGTCTGGTCCAAAAATACGAATTCTGGTCCCTTTTTGTCGGGTGCTACGAAAATCACCCGAAAATACAAGATGAAATCGAGGACTAGGAGACCCTTATAGCATTCTTATCCTAAATTTATAACTGAGTTTCGGGTTCTATCTCAGATTTCAAACACTAGCAATTGTCTTGTTCAAAAATACGGATTTCGGTCCATTTTTGTCGGGTGGTTCAAAAATCGCCCGAAAAGCCCAGATGAAATCGAGGACCGGGAGACCCTTATAGCATTCTTCCCATAAATTTATAACTGAGTTTTGGGTTCTGTCTCAGATTTCAAACACTAGAAATTGTCTTGTTGAAAAATACGGATTTCGGTCCATTTTTGTCGAGTGGTACAAAAATCGCTCGAAAAGCCCAGATGAAATTGAGGACCGGGAGACCCTTATAGCATTCTTCCCATAAATTTATAACTGAGTTTCGGGTTCTGTCTCAGATTTCAAACACTAGAAATTGTCTTGTTGAAAAATACGGATTTCGGTCCATTTTTGTTGGTTGGTTGAAAATTCGCCCGAAAAGCCCAGATGAAATCGAGGACCGGGAGACCCTTATAGCATTCTTCTCCTAAATTTATTACTAAGTTTCGGGTTCCGCGTCATTTTAGTCCATTTTAGTTGGATCGTTTGAAAATCGCCCAAAAAGTTTAGATGAAATCGAGGACCGGGAGACCCTTATATCATTCTTCTCAAAAATTTATAACTGTGATTCGAGTTCCGCGCAAGATTTAAAACACTGGTCTAAAAATACATATTTTAGTCCAATTTTGTCGAGGGGTACGAAAATCGCCCGAAAAGTCCAGATGAAATCGAGGACCATGAGACCCTAATAGAATTCTTCTCCAAAATTTATAATTGTGTTTCGGGTTTCGCACCAAATTCCAAACACTAGCTATCGTCTGGTCCGAAAATACGAATTTCGGTCCATTTTTGTCAGGTGGTACGAAAATCTCCCGAAAAGACCAGATGAAATTGAGGACCAGGAAACCCTTTTAGCATTCTTATCCTAAATTTATAACTGAGTTTCGGGTTCTGCCTCCGATTTCAAACACTAGCAATTGTCTTGTTCAAAAATACGAATTTCGGTCCATTTTGGTCGGGAGGTACAAAAATCGCCCGGAAAGCCCAGATGAAATCGAGGACCAGCACACCCTTATAGCATTCTTCTCCTAAATTCATAACTTAGTTTCGGGTTCCGCATCAGATTTCAAACACTAGCAATTGTCTTGGTAAAAAATACGGATTTCGGTCCATTTTTGTCGGCTTGTACAAAAATCGCTCGAAAATCCCAGATGAAATCGAGGACCGGAAGACCCTTATAGCATTATTCTCCTAAATTTATAACTGTGTTTCAGGTTCCGCGTCAAATTTCAAACACTAGCCTTCGTCTGTTCCGAAAATATAGACTTTGGTCCTTTTTTGTCGAGGGGTAAGAAAATCGTTCGGAAAGTCCAAATGAAATCGAGGACTGGGAAACCCTTATAGCATTCTTATCCAAATTTTATAACTGTGTTTCGGATTCCGCGGCAGATTTCAAACACTAGCTATCTTCTGGTTCGAAAATACAGAATTTGATCCATTTTTGTCAACGGGAACGAAAACTGCCCTAAAAGTCTAGATGAAATCAAGGAGAAGAAGATTCTTGTAGCATTTTTCTCCTAAATTTATAATTGAGTTTTGGGTTTTGCGTCAGATTTTCAAACACTAGACATCGTCTGGTCCGAGAATACAAAATTTGGTCCATATTTATCAGGTGGTACGATAATCGCCTTAAAAGTCCAGATGAAATCGAGGACCAGGGGACCCTTAAAGCTTTCTTCTCCAAAATTTATAACTGAGCTTCAGATTCCGGGTCAAATTTCAAACACTAGCCCTCGTCTAGTCCGAAAATACATACGAAAATCCGTATTTTTGAACAAGTTGATTGCTAGTGTTTGAAATATGAAGCGGAACCCGAAACTCAATTATAAATTTTGGAGAAGAATGTTATAAGGGTCTCTCGGTCCTCGATTTCGTTCAGTCTTTTCGGGCGATTTTCGTACCCCTCGACAAAAATGGACCGAAATTTGTATTTTCGAACCAGACGATGGCTAGTATTTGAAATCTGGCGCGAAACCCGAAACACAATTATAAATTTTTGACAAGAATGCTACATGGGTCTCCCAGTCGTTGATTTCATCTGGACGTTTCGAGAGATTTTCATACGATCCAACTAAAATGGACCGAAATTCGTATTTTTGTAAAAGACTATGGCTAGCGTTTGAAATCTGACGCGGAACCCGAAACACAGTTATAAATTTAGAAGAAGAATGTTATAAGGGTCTCTCGGGCCTCGATATCATCTCAACGTTTCGGGTGATTTGGGTACCCCTCGACAAAAATAAACCGTAATCTGTATTTTCGGACCACACGATGGCTAGTGTTTGATATCAGACGCGGAACTCGAAACACTGTTATAAATTTAGGAGAAGAATGCTTTAAGGTTGTCTAGGTCCTCGATTTCATCTGGACTATTCAGGTGACTTTCGTACCACTCGACTAAAATGGACCAAAATTCGTAATATTGAACACGACAAAGGCTTGTGTTTGTATTCCGAAGCGGATACCTATGCACAGTTATAAATTTAGATGAAGAATGTTATAAGGGTCTCTCGGTCCTCGATTTAATCTGGAATTTTCGTGCAATTTTCGAACCCCTCGACAAAAATGGACCAAAATATGTATTTTCAGACCAGACGATGGCTAGTGTTTGAAATCTGACCCGAAATGAGAAACATTGTTATATATTTAGGAGAAGAATGCTATAAGTGTCACCCGATCCTCGATTTCAGCTATACTTTTCGGGTGATTTTCGTACACCCCGACAAAAATAGACGGAAATCCATAATTTCCAACAAGACGATGGCTAGTGTTTGAAATCTGACGCGGAACCCGATATAAATTTATAAATTTAGGAGAAGAATGCTATA
>NC_021162.2:11179131-11191566 GCF_000331145.2 Cicer arietinum
GTCCACATGAAATCGAGGACCGAGAGACCCTTATAGCATTCTTCTCCAAAATTTATAACTGTGTTCCGGGTTCTGTGTCAGATTTCAAACACTAACCATCGTTTTGTTCGAAAATACATATTTTGGGTCATTTTAGTAGTGTGGTATGAAAATCGTCTAAAAAGTCCAAATCAAATCGAGGACTGGAAGACCTTTATTGCATTCTTCACCAAAATTTATAATTATGTTTAAGCTTCTGCGACAGATTTCAAACACTTACCATCGTTTTGTTCAAAAATACTAATTTAAGTCCATTTTAGTTAAGTGGTATGAAAATCGCCCGAAAAGTCCAGATGAAATCGAAGACTGGGAAGCCCTTATAGCATTCTTCTCCAAAATTTATAACTGTCTTTTGGGTTCCGCGCCAGATTTCAAACACTAACCATTGTTTGGTCCGAAACTACGAATGTCGATCCATTTTTGTCGGGTGGTACGAAAATCCCCCGAAAAGTCCAGATAAAATCGAGGACCAGGAGACCCTGACATCATTCTTCTCCTAAATTTATAACAGTGTTTCGGGATTTACATCAGATTTCAACAACTAGCCATCGTCTTGTTCAAAAATACGGATTTCGGTCCATTTTAGTCGGGAAGTACGAAAATCGAACGGAAAGTCAAGATGAAATCGAGGACCGAGAGACCCTTATAGCATTCTTCTTCTAGATTTATAATTGTGTTTCGGGTTTCGCGTTAGATTTCAAACACTAACAATCAGCTTGTTCGAAAATACGCATTTCGGTCTATTTTAGTTGGATGGTACAAAAGTTGCCCGAAAATTTATAACTGTGTTTCGTGTTCTGCGCTCGATTTCAAACACTAACAAATGTCTGGTTCGAAAATACAGATTTTAGTCCATTTTTGTCGAGGGGTATGAAAGTCGCCCGAAAAGTCAAGATGAAATCGAGGACCAAGAGACCCTTATTGCATTCTTCTCCAAAATTTATAACTGAGTTTCGGGTTCCGACTCAAATATCAAACACTGGCAATCCTCTTGTTTGAAAATACGAATTTTCGTCCATTTTTTGTCGGGTGGTACGAAAATCACCCGAAAAGTCCAGATGAAATCGAGGAACGGGAGACCCTGGTATCATTCTTCTCCAAAATTTATTACTAGTTTTTAGGTTTTGTGCCAGATTTCAAACACTTGCCATCGTCTTATCTGAAAATATAGATTTCGGTCCTTTTTGGTTGAGGGGTAAGAAAATCGCCTGAAAAGTCTAGTTGAAATCGATGACCGAGAGACCCTTATAGCATATTTCTCCTAAATTTATAACTGTGTTCCGAGTTATGTGTCAGATTTCAAACACTAGCCATTGTTTTGGTAAAAAATATGAATTTCGGTCCATTTTAGTTGAGTGGTACGAAAATCACCTGAAAATACCAGATGAAATCGAGGACCGGGAGACCCTTATAACATTCTTCTCCAAAACATATAACAGTGTTTCGGATTCCGGGTCAACAACCGAGAGACCCTTATAGCATTCTTCTTCTAAATTTAATATTATATTTCGGGTTCCATGTCAAACTTGAAACACTAGCCATCATCTGATCTGAAAATACATATTTCATACCATTTTAGTCTAATGGTATGAAAATCGCCCGAAAAGTCCAGATGAAATCAAGGACCGGGAGACCCTTATAGAATTCTTCTCCTAAATTTATAAATGTGTTTCATATTCCTTATAATACTACTAGTTTTGATACGAAAGTCTTGATAATATCTTCACAACGTCATATTTCAAATGAAAATCGATCCAAAAGTCCAAATAAAATCGAGGACCGCGAAACCCTTATAGCATTCTTCTCCTTAATATATAACCTTGTTTCGAGTTCCGGTTCAGATTTCAAACACTAGCCATCGTCTTGTTTGAAAATTCATATTTTGGTCAATTTTTATCGAGGGGTACAAAACTCGCCCGAAAAGTCCCGATGAAATTGAGGACCGAGAGAACCTTATATCATTCTTCTTCTAAATTTTTAACTATGTTTCGGGTTCTGCGTCAGATTTCAAACACCAGCCATCGTCTTGTTCGAAAATTCAGATTTTGGTCCATTTTAGTCGGGTTGTACAGAAATCGCCCAAATGTACAAATGAAATTGAGGGCCGTGAGACTCTTATAGCATTTTTCTCCTAAATTTATAACTTTGTTTCAAGTTTTGCGTCATATTTTAAACATTATCAATCGTCTTGTTATAAAATACGGATTTCGGCCCATTTTTGTCATGTGGTACGAAAATCTCCTGAAAACATTTTTTGTCGTCCCATTTTTGTCGTGTGGTACAAAACCCTTATAACATTCTTCTCCTAAAAATATAACTATTTTCAGTTCCACGTCAAATATCAAGCACTAGCCCTCGTCTGGTCCGAAAATACAAATTTTGGTCCATTTTTGTAGAGGGTGGTACGAAAATTGCCCGAAATGTCCAGATGAAATCGAGGACCGAGAGACATTTTTAACATTCTTCTCAAAAATACATAACAGTGTTTCAGGATCCGCTTCATATTTCAAACACTAGCCATCATCTGGTTTGAGTAGTACGAAAATTGCTAAATAGTCCAGATGAAATCGAGAACCGAGACACTCTTATAGCATTCTTCTCCTAAATATTTAACAGTGTTTCGGGTTCCGCGTCTGATTTCAAACACTAGCCATTGTTTAGTCCAAAAATTAGGATTTAGATCCATTTTATTCGAGTGGTACGAAAATAACGCAAAATGTCTAGATGAAATCAAGGACAAGGAGACTCCATAAGCATTCTTCTCCTAAATTTATAAATGTGTTTCAGGTTCTGCGTCAGTTTTCAAACACTATCCATTGTCTTGTTCGAAAATACGGATTTCGGTCCATTTTTGTCGGGTGGTACGAAAATCGCCACAAAATCCAGATTAAATCGAGGACCGACAGACCCTTATAGCATTCTTCTTCTAATTTTATAACTGTGTTTCGAATTACGCGTCAGATTTCAAATACTAGCCATCATCTTGTTCGAAAATACATATATCGATCCATTTTAATCGGGAGGTACGAAAATCTCTCGAAATGTCCAGATGAAATCGAGGACCTCGAGACTCTTATAACATTCTTCTCCTAAATTTATATTTGTTTTTCGGGTTCCGCGTCCCATTTCTAATACAAGCCATCGTATGGTCCGAAAATACAGATTTCGGTCAATTTTTGTCTTGTGGTACGAAAATCGCCCGAAAAGTCCAAATGAAATCGAGGACAGGTGAAACCCTTATTGCATTCTTCTCCTAAATTTATAACAGAATTTCGGGTGAGATTTAAAAAACTAACCATCGAGGACAGGGTTCCGTGTCAGATTTAAAAAACTAACCATCATCTGGTTCGAAAAAAAGGATTTTGGTCCATTTTTGTCGGGTGGTTCGAAAATGGAGTGTCCTAGTGCTCGATTTCATCTCGACGTTTTGGGAGATTTTCGTACCACCAGACTAAATGGACCGATATCCGTATTTTTGAACAAGATGACGGCTCGTATTTAAAATCTAACGCGGAACTCCAAACACAGTTATAAATTTAGAAGAAGAATGCTATAAGGGACTCTCAATCCTCGATTTCATCTTGACTTTTGGAGAGATTTTCGTACCACCCGCAAAAAATGGACTGAAATCCTAATTTTCGAACAATGAATAGTGTTTGAAATCTGACACGGAACCCGAAACACAATTATAAATTTAGGAGAAGAATGCTATAAGATACTCTGGGTCCTCGATTTCGTCTCGACATTGTAGGCGAATTTTGTACCGCCATACTAAAATGGACCGAAATCCGTATTTTCGAACAATATGATGGCTTGTTTTTGAAATTTGACGCAGTTTCCGAAACACAGTTATAAATTTAGGAGAAGAATGCTATAACAGTCTCCTGGTCCTCGATTTCATCTGGCCATTTCGGGAGATTTTTGTACCACCTGACTAAAATGGATCGAAATCCGTATTTTCAAACAAGATTATGGCTAGTGTTTAAAATCCGATGCGGAAACTGAAACACTGTTATAAATTTAGAAGATGAATGCTATAAGGGACTCTCGGTCGTCGATTTCATCTGGACTTTTCGGGCGATTTTCATACCACCCGACAAAAATGGATCGAAATCTATTTTTTCGAACCTTACTATGGTTAGTTTCTTAAATCTGATGCGGAACCCGAAATACTGTTATAAATTTAGGAGAAGAATGCAATAAGGGTTTTCTGGTCCTCAATTTAATTTGGACTTTTCGAGCGATTTTCGTACCACCCGACAATAAGGGACAAAAAGGTGTATTTTCGGACCAGATGATTGCTTGTATTAGAAATGTGACTCACAACCCGAAACACAATTATAAATTTAGGAGAAGAATGCAATAAGAGTCTCTTGGTCCTCGATTTCATCTGGACATTTCAAGATATTTTCGTACCACCAGACTAAATTGGACCAATATTCGTATTTTCGAACAAGATGATGGCTAGTATTTAAAATCTGACATTGAACTCGAAACACATTTATAAATTTACAAGAAGAATACTATAAGGGACTCTCAATCCTCGATTTCATCTAGACTTTTGGGCGATTTTCGTACCACCCGCAATAACTGGACCGAAATCCGTATTATCGAACAAGACGATGGGAACAAGACGATGGCTTGTGTTTGAAATCTGACGCAGAACCCGAAACACAATTATAAATTTAGGAGAAGAATGCTATAAGAGACTCCTGGTCCTCGATTTCATCTGGACGTTTTGGGCGATTTTCATACCCCTTGACAAAAATTGATCAAAATCTGTTTTTTCGGACCAGACGATTACTAGTGTTTGAAATCTTACGCAGAACCCGAAACACTGTTATATATATTAATGAGAAGAATGATATAAGGGTTGCTCGATCCTCGATTTCATCTAGACTTTTTGGGATATTTTCGTATTGTTGAACAAAACAGTGGCTAGTGTTTGAAATCTGACACAGAACTCGGAAACAGTTATAAATGTAGCAGAAGAATGCTATAAGGGTCTCTCGGTCCTCGATTTCATCTAGACTTTTCAGGCGATTTTCGTACCACATGACAATCATGACCCAAAATTCGTATTTTCGAACAAGACAATTGCTAGTGTTTGAAATCAGAGGCGAAACCCAAAACTCAGTTATAAATTTAGGAGAAGAATGCTATAAGAGTTTTCTGGTCCTCGATTTCATCGGGTCTTTTTCGGCGATTTTCGTACCATTCGACAAAAATGGCTAGTATTTGAAATCTAGCGTGATACCCGAAACACAATTATAAATTCTGGAGAAGAATGCTATAAGGGTCTCTCGGTACTCGATTTCATCTGGACGTTTCGGGAGTTTTTCGTACCATTCGACAAAAATGGACCAAAATTTGTATTTTCGGACCACACTTTGGCTAGTGTTTGATATCTAGCGTGGAACTCGAAACACAGTTATAAATTTTGGAGAAGAATGGTACAAGGGTCTCCTTGTCCTCGATTTCATTTGGACTTTTTGGGCAATTTTCATACGATCCGACTAAAATGGACCGAAATCCGTATTTTCGATAAAGACTATGGCTAGTGTTTGATATCTGACGTGGAACCCGAAACACAGTTATAAATTTTGGAGGAGAATGATATAAGGGTCTCCCGGTCCTAGATTTCATCTGGACTTTTCGGGCGATTTTCGTACCAACCGAATGATATAAGATGATTGTTATTGTTTGATATTTGACACCGAACCTGAAACACTGTTATATATTTAGGAGAAGAATGCTTTAAGGTTCTTCAAGTCTTCGATTTCATCTGGAATTTTAAGGGCGATTTTCGAACCACCCGACTAAAATGGGCCGAAATCCGTATTTTCTAACAAGACGATGGCTTGTATTTGTATTTTGACGCAGAACCCGATTCAAAAATATAAATTTAAATGAAGAATGTTATAAGGGTCTCTCGGCCCTAGATTTCATCTAGACTTTTCGGGCAATTTTCGTACCCCTCTACAAAAATGGACCAAAATCTGTATTTTCAGACCAAACAATGGCTAGTGTTTGAAATTTGAACCGAAATGAGAAACATTGTTATATGTTTAGGAGAAGAATGCTATAAGGGTCACCCGGTCCTCGATTTCATTTGGACTTTTCGGGTGATTTTCGTACACCCCGACAAAAATGGACAGAAATCCGTAATTTCCAACAAGACGATGGCGAGTGTTTGAAACCTGATGTGGAACCCGATATACATTTACAAGACGATGGCGAGTGTTTGAAATTTCCAACATGACTTTTTAGGCGATTTCAGTGCCACTCAACAAATATGGACTGAAATTCGTATTTTCGGACCAGACCATGGCTAGTGTTTGAAATTTGACGAAGAACTCGAACCTCATTTATAAATTTACGAGAAGAATGCTACAAGAATCATCTTCTCCTTGCTTTCATCTGGACTTTTTGGGTGATTTTCGCACCCCTCGACAAAGATGGACCAAAATCTGCATTTTTAGACCAGACGATAGCTAGTGTTTGAAATGTGCTGCGGAACCCGAAACACAGTTATATATTTCGGATAAGAATGCTATAAGGGTTTTCGAGTCCTCGATTTCATCTGGACTTTTCGGGCGATTTTCATACCACCAGACAAAAATGGACCGAAATCAGTATTTCCTGAAAACAGACGAGGGCTAGTGTTTGAAATTTGACACGGAACCCGAAACACAGTTATAGATTTTGGAGAAGAATGCTATGAGGGTCTCCAGGTCCTTGATTTAATCTAGACTTTTCGTGCGATTTTCATACCACTCGACAAAAATGGACCGAAATCACTATTTCAAGAGCAAACGAGGGCTAGTGTTTGAAATTTGACCCGGAACCCGAAATACAGTTATAAATTTAGAAGAAGAATGCTATAAGGGAATGCTATACGAATTTTGGAGAAGAATGCTATACGAATTTTGGAGAAAAATGCTGTCAAGGTCTCCCAATCCTTGGTTTCATCTGGAATTTTGTTAGTGTTTGAAATCAACGGCGGAACCCGAAACTCAATTATAATATTAGGAGAAGAATGCTATAAGGGTCTCCTCGTCCTCGATTTCATTTGGTCTTTTCGGGTAATTTTCGTACCACACGACTAAAATGGACCGATATTCATAATTTCAGACCAAACGATGGCTAGTGTTTGAAATTTGGCGTGAAACCCGAATCACAGTTATAAATGTTGGAAAAGAATGCTATAAGGATCTCCCGGTCCTCGATTTCATCTGGACTTTCCGGGCGATTTTCGTATCCCTCGACCAAAATCAACTAAAATCTGTATTTTCATTCCAGACTTTGGCTAGTGTTTCAAATCTAGTGCGGAACTCGAAACACATTTATAATTTTTGGAGAAGAATGCTATAAGGGTCTCCCAGTCCTAGATTTCTTCTAGACTTTTCGGGCGACTTTCGTACCATCCGACTAAAATGGACCAAAATCAGTATTTTCGAACAAGACGATGGATAGCGTTTGAAATTTTACATGGAACCCGAAATACAATTATAAAATTAGAAGAAGAATGCTATAAGCGTCTCTCGGTCCTCGATTTCATCTGGACTTTTCTTGTGATTTTCGTACTACCCGACTAAAATGGATCGAAATCCGTATTTTGGAACAGTATGATGGCTAGTTTTTGAAGAAGATGGCGCGGAACCCGAAACACAGTTATAAATTTAGAAGAAGAATCCTATCAGGGTCTCCAAGTCCTCGATTTCATTTGGACTTTTCGGACGATTTTCTTCCCCCTCGAAAAAAATGGACCGAAATATATTATTCGGACTAGACGATGGCTAGTGCTTGAAATCTGATGCGGAATTCGAAACAATGTTATAAATTTAGGAGAAGAATGTTGTAAGGGTCTCCCGATCCTCGATTTCTTCTGGACCTTTCGGGGGATTTTCGTACCGCTCGACAGAACTGGACCAAAATCCGTATTTTCAGACCAAACGATGGCTATTGTTTGAAATATGACGCGGAACCCGAAGCACAGTTATAAATTTTCGAGAAGAATGCTACTAGGGTCTCCCAGTCCTAGATTTCATCTGGACTTTTCGCGAGATTTTCGTGCCACCCGACTAAACTGGACCGAAATTCTTATTTTCTAACAAAACGATGGCTAGTGTTTGAAATATAATGCGGAACCCGAAACACAGATAAAAATTTAGAAGAAGAATGCTATAAAGGTCTCTCGGTCATAAATTTCATTAGGACTTTTCGAACGATTTTCGTACCACCCGACTTAAATGGACTCAAATTCGTATTTTCAAACAAAACGATGATTAGTGTTTGAAATTTGGCGCGGAACCCGAAACACAATTATAAATTTTGGAGAAGAATGCTATAAGGGTCTCCCAGTCTTCGATTTCATTTGGACGTTTCAGGCGACTACATACCACCTAACTAAAATGGACCAAAATTCATATTTTCGGACCAGACGATGGCTACTGTCTAAAATCAGGCGCGGAACCCAAAAAATAATTATAAATTTTGGAGAAGAATGCTATAAGGGTCTCTTGATCCTCGATATCCTCTAGTCTTTTCGGGCGATTTTCGTGCCACACGACTAAAATGGACCGAAATTCGTATTTTTGAACAAAACAATGGTTAGTGTTTGAAATATATCGCGGAACCTCAAACACAATTATAAATTTTGGCGAAGAATGCTATAAAGGTCTTCCGGTCCTCGATTTGATCTGGACGTTTTCGACGATTTTCGTACCACCCTACTAAAATGAACCAAAATCTATATTTTCGAACAAAACGATGGTTAGTGTTTTAAATGTGACGCGGAACCCGATACACATATATAAATTAAGATGAAGAATGTTATGAGGGTCTCACGGTCCTCGATTTCATTTGGACTTTTAGGGCAATTTTCGTACCCCTTGACAAAATGGACGAAAATCGGTATTTTCAGACTAGACGATGGCTAGTGTTTGAAATCTGACCCGAAATGAGAAACATTGTTATATATTTAGGAGAAGAATGCTATAAGGGTCACCCGGTCCTCGAAAATTGACCCAAATCCGACAAAAATGGACCCAAATCCGTAATTTCTAACAAGACGATGGCTAGTGTTTAAAATCTGACACGGAACCCGATATACATTTACAAATTTAGGAGAAGAATGCTATAAGAGTGTTCTGGTCCTGGATTTCATCTTGATTTTTCGGGCGATTTTTAGTACCACTTAACAAAAATGGACCGAATTATGTAATTAAAACCAGAAGAGGGCTAGTCTCCGAAATTTGACGCAGAACCTAAAACTCAGTTATAAATTTATGAGAAGAATACTACAAGAATCTTCTCCTCGATTTAATTTGCACATTTCGGGCAATTTTCGCACCCCTCGACAAAAATGGACCAAAATCGGCATTTTCAAACCAGACGATAGCTAGTGTTTGAAATCTACCGCGGAACCCGAAACACAGTTATAAATTTTGGATAAGAATGCTATAAGGGTTTCCCGGTCCTCGATTTTATCTGGAATTTTCGGGCGATTTTGGTACCAACCGACAAAAATGGACCGAAATCAGTATTTCCTGAAAACATACTAGGGCTAGTGTTTGAAATTTGACCCGAATCCCGAAACACACCGACAAAAATGGACCGAAATCAGTATTTCCTGAAAACATACTAGGGCTAGTGTTTGAAATTTGACCCGAATCCCGAAACACAGTTATAAATTTTGGAGAAGAATGTTGTCAGGGTCTCCCGGTCCTCGATTTGATATGGACTTTTCGAGCGACTTTTGATACCACCCGAAAAAAATTGACAGAAACCAGTATTTCCAGACCAAACGAGGGCTAGTGTTTGAAATTTGACGCGGAACCTGAAACATAGTTATAAGGGTCTCTTGGTCCTCGATTTCATTTGGAATTTTCTGTTGATTTTCATACCACTTGAATAAAATGGATCGAAATCCGTATTTTTGGACCAGACGATGGCTAGTATTTGAAATTTGACATGGAACTCGAAATACAGTTATAAATTTAGAAGAAGAATGCTATAAGGGTCTCTCGATCGTCGATTTCATCTGGACTTTGCATGTGATTTTTTTACCGCTCGACAAAAAATGATCGAAATCTATATTTTTGGACCAGACGACGGCAAGTGTTTGAAATCTGGCACGGAACTTAAAAACAAGTAATAAATTTTGGAGAAGAATGCTATCATGGTCTACTAGTTCTCGATTTCATCTGGACTTTTCTGGTGATTTTCGGACCACCCGACAAAAAATAGACGAAAATCCGTATTTTCACCCAATATGATTGCAAGTGTTTGTAATCTGGCGCGAAACCCGAAACACAGTTATAAATGTTGGAGAAGAATGCTAATAGGGTCTCCTTGTTATCGATTTCATATGGACTTTTCGGGCGATTTTCGTACCCCTCGACAAAAATGGATTAAAATCTGTATTTTCGGACCAGTCTTTGGCTAGTGTTTGAAATCTAGCGCGGAACTCGAAACACAATTATAAATTTTGGAGAAGAATGCTATAAGGGTCTCCCAGTACTAGATTTCATCTAGACTTTTCAGATGACTTTCGTACCACCCGACTAAAATGGACCGAAATCCGTATTTTCGAACAAGACGATGGATAGTGTTTGAATTTTGACATGGAACCCGAAATACAATTATAAATTTAGAAGAAGAATGCAATAAGGGTCTCTCGGTCTTAATTTATTTGATAATTCTATTTTATGATATCCTATTATTATCTTCATTTTAAAGTTTGATTGCATAACGAAGATAGTAATAACATATAATAAAATAGAGTTTTCAAATAAAGTAATAATTACATATTTATTTGACAAGTCTATTTTATTAAATGATATTACTATCTTCGTTATGCAATCAAACTTTAAAATGAAGATAATAATAGGATATCATAAAATAGAATTATCAAATAAATTAATAATTACATATTTATTTGACGATTCTGTTTTATTATACGTTATTATTATCTTCGTTTTGTAGTTGTACTAAATAACGAAAATAATAATAACATATAACCAAATTGAGTTGTAAAGTTGTCAAATAAAGTAATAATTACATATTTATTTTAAAACTCAATTTGGTTATATGTTATTATTATTTTGAAATCAATATTTATGAACCAGATGATGGCCAGTGTTTGAAATCTAATCCGAAACTCGAAACCCGAAATACAATTTTAAATTTAGGAGAAAAATGCTATAAGAGTCTCACAGTCCTCGATATCATCTGGACTTTTCGGGCGAAAATCGTAACACCCGACAAAAATGGACCAAAATTCTTATTTTTGTACAAGATGATGGCTAGGGTTTGAAATCTGATTGCTAGGGTTTGAAAATCGTACCAAACAACAAAAATGGACCAAAAACCGTATTTTCGGACCAGACAATGGCTAGTGTTTGAAATCTGACACGGAACCCGAAACACAGTCTTTAATGTAGGAGAAGAATTCTATAAGAATCTTCCGAACCTCGACTTCATTTGGAATTCTTGGGCGATTATCGTACCAGTCGACAAAAAAGGACAAAAATCTGTAATTTTGGACCAGAACATGGCTAGTGTTTGAAATCAGACGCGGAACCGAAAAGACATTTATTAAATTTGGAGTAGAATTCCAAAAGAGTCTCTTGGTCCTCAATCTCATTTGGACTTCTCGGGTGATTTTCATACTTCACAACAAAAATGGACTGAAATTTGTATTTTTGGTTTACACGACAGCTAGTGTTTGAAATATGACGCCGAGCCCGACACACATTTACCAATTTAGGAGAAAAATGCTATAAGGGCTACTAGTCCTCGATTTCATCTGGACTTTTCGGGCTATTTTCGTACCACCTGACAAAAATGGACTAAAATTTGTATTTTTTGACCAGACGATGGCTAGTGTTTGAAATCGAACCCGAAACACAATTATAAATTTAGGAGAAGCATGCTAAACGTCTCTCCCGCTCCTCATTTTCATCTAGACTTTTTAGGCGATTTTCTTACCACCCGACAAAAATGGACTAAAATCCGTAACAAATAATAAAATAGAGTTGTCAAATAAATATGTAATTATTAGTTTATTCGAAAACTCTAATTTAATTTATGTTATTATTATCTTTGTTTTATTGTCTTACTTTATAACAAATATATAATAATAACATATAAAAAAAATAGAGATGACAAATAAAGTAATAATTACGTCTTTATTTTATTAGGGTTTAATGTTTTAGGGTGTTTAGGGTTTAAGAAATCACGTTTAGGGATTAAAGTTTAGAGAAGAATGCTACTAGGGTCTCCCAGTCCTAGATTTCATCTGGACTTTTCGCGAGATTTTCGTGCCACCCGACTAAACTGGACCGAAATTCTTATTTTCTAACAAAACGATGGCTAGTGTTTGAAATATAA
>NC_021162.2:11205276-11207598 GCF_000331145.2 Cicer arietinum
GGGTTCCACATCAGATTTTAAACACTAGTTATCATCTAGTTCGAAAATAAGGATTTCATTCCATTTTTGTTGGGTGGTACGAAAATCGCCAGAAAAGTCAAGATGATCTCGAGGACTGGGAGAACCATATAGCATCTTCTCCTAACTTTATAATTGTGTTTCAGGTTCCACGTCAGATTTCAAACACTAGCCATCGATTTGTCTGAAAATACCAATTTCAGTCCATTTTTGTCGTGTGGTAAGAAAATCGCTTGAAAACTCCAGATGAAATCGAAGATCTGGAGACCGTTATAGCATTATTCTCCTAAATTTATAATTGAGTTTCAGGTTATGCGTCAAATCTCAAACACTAGCCATTTTCTAGTTCGAAAATACATATTTCGGTCCCTTTTTGTTGGGTGGTACGAAAATCGATCAAAAGCCCAGATAAAATCAAGGATCGAGAGACCATTATAGCATTCTTCTACTAAATTGATAAATGTGTTTTGGGTTCTGCGTTAGATTTCAAACACTACCTATCGTTTGGGCCCAAGATACAGATTTCAGTCCATTTTTGTCTGGTGGTATGATAATCGCCCGAAAAGTCCAAATAAATTCGAGGACCGGGGGGCCCTTATTGCATTCTTCTACTAATTTTATAACACTGTCTCGGGTTCCACATCATATTTTAAACACTAACCATCGTGTGGTCCAAAAATACGGATTTCAGTCCATTTTTGTCGGATAATACGAAAATCTCCCAAAAAGTTCAGATTATATCGAGGACTAGGAGACCCTTATAGAAATATTTTCCTAACTTTAAAATTGTGTTTCAGGTTCCGCGTTAGATTACAAACACTAGCTATCGTTTGCTCCGAAAATACGGATTTCAGTCAATTTTTGTCGTGTGGTACCAAAATTGCCTAAAAAGTCCATATGAAATCGAAGACCTGGAGACCCTTATAGTATTTTTTTTCTCTTAAGTTTATAACTAATTTCGAGTTCCGCGTCAGATTTCAAACACTAGCCAGCGCTGGTCCAAAAATAAGGATTTCAGTCCATTTATGTCTTGTGGTATAAAAATCGGCCAAAAAGTCTAGATGAAATCGCAACTTGGAGACCCTTATAGCATTCTTCTCCTAAATTTATTACTGTGATTTGGGTTCCGTGTCAGTTTTCAAATACTAGCCACCATTTGGTCCGAAAATACATATTTTGGTTCGTTTTTGTCGGTTGGTACGAAAATCGCCCGAAAAGTCCAGTTGAAAATGAGGACAGGGAGACCCTTTTAGCATTCTTCTCCTAAATTGAAAACTTTGATTCTAGTTTCGCGTCAAATTTCAAACACTAGCCATCGTGTAGTCCGAAAATATGGATTTCGGTCCATTTTTGTCAGGTGGTATGAAAATTGCCCGAAAAGTTCAGATGAAACACTAGCCATTGTTTGGCCGGAAAATATGGATTTCGGTCCATTTTTGTCAGGTGGTATGAAAATTGCCCGAAAAGTTCAGATGAAACACTAGCCATTGTTTGGCCGGAAAATATGGATTTCGGTCCATTTTTGTCAGGTGGTATGAAAATTGCCCGAAAAGTTCAGATGAAACACTAGCCATTGTTTGGCCGGAAAATATGGATTTCGGTCCATTTTTGTCAGGTGGTATGAAAATTGCCCGAAAAGTTCAGATGAAACACTAGCCATTGTTTGGCCGGAAAATATGGATTTCGGTCCATTTTTGTCAGGTGGTATGAAAATTGCCCGAAAAGTCCAGATGAAATTGACGACCGCGAGACCCTTATAACATTCTTCTCCTAAACTTATAGTTGTGTTTCGAGATCCGTGTCATATTTGAAATACTAGTGATCGTGTGGTCCGAAAATACGCATTTTGATTCATTTTTGTCAAGTGATACAAAAATTGCCCGAAAAGTTCAGATGAAACACTAGCCATTGTTTGGCCGGAAAATATGGATTTCAGTTTATTTTTGTCGGGTGGAACAAAAATCGCCCAAACTATTCATATGAAATTGAGGACCCGGAAACCCTAAAAGCATTATTCTCCTAAATTTATAACTGTTGTTTCTAGTTCAGGATTAGATTTCAAACACTAGCCATTGTCTTGTTTGAAAATACGGAGTTCGATCCATTTTTGTTAGATGGTACGAAAATCGCATGAAAAGTCCAAATGAAATCGAGGACCTTGAGACTCTTGAAGAATTTCTCTCCTAGATTTATAACTGCGGTTCGGGTTCCAAAACACGGATTGCGGTCCATTTTTTTGAGGTGGTACGATAATCACCCAAAACGTCTAGATGAAATCGACGACCCGAAGACCCTTATATCATT
>NC_021162.2:11208098-11208333 GCF_000331145.2 Cicer arietinum
AATTCTGATGCGGAACCCGAAACATAATTATAAATTTTGGAGAAGAATGCTATAAGGGTCTCTATTTTATTAAATGTTAATATTATATTCGTTTTATAATTTTACTACATAACGAAGATAATAATAACATATAATAAAATAGAGTTGTCAAATAAATTAATAATTACATATTAATTTTACAACTCAATTTTGTTATATGTTATTATTATTTTCATTATTTAGTACAACTTCAAAA
>NC_021162.2:11208617-11210133 GCF_000331145.2 Cicer arietinum
ATATATTTATTTGACAACTCTATTTTGTTATATATTGTTGTTATCTTTGTTTTATAGTTGTAGTTCATAACGAAGATAATAATAACATATAGTAAAATAGTGTTGTCAAAAAAAATAATAATTACTTATTTATTAGACCACACTATTTTATTGAATATTATTATTATCTTCGTTTTGTAGTTGTACTTAATAACAAAGATAATAATAACATTTAATAAAATAGAGTTGTCAAATATTTAATTATTTCATATTTATTTGACAACTGAATTTTGTTATATTTTATTATTATCTTTTTTATTATGTACAACTATAAAATGAAGATAATAATAACATATAATAAAATAAAATTGTCAAATAAATTAATAATTACATATTTATTTGACAACTGAATTTTGTTATATTTTATTATTATCTTTTTTATTATGTACAACTATAAAATGAAGATAATAATAACATATAATAAAATATTAATTTCAAATAAAGTAATAATTACATCTTTATTTGACAACTATATTTCATTATAGGTTATTATTATGATCGTTTTGTAGTAGTATTTTGCAATGAAGATAACCCTATATACTATTACTTGAACCTTAAATACAAAACCTTAAATCCTAAAC
This sequence comes from Cicer arietinum, assembly GCF_000331145.2. Taxonomy (NCBI): domain Eukaryota; kingdom Viridiplantae; phylum Streptophyta; class Magnoliopsida; order Fabales; family Fabaceae; genus Cicer; species Cicer arietinum. Next base: position 11,209,238 of record NC_021162.2, read on the forward strand.
CTTAAACCCTAAAATCTAAACACTAAACCCAAAATCCTGAACCTTAAACTATAAACCTTAATCCCTAAACGTGATTTCGTAAACCCTAAACACCCTAACACACTAAACCCTAATAAAATAAAGATGTAATTATTTATTTATTTGACATCTCTATTTTTTTTATATGTTATTATTATGCATTTTTTATAAAGTAAAACTATAAAATGAAGATAATAATAACATAAATTAAATTAGAGATGTCAAATAATGTAATAATTACATATTTATTTGACAACTCTATTTTATTGTATGTTACGGATTTTAGTCCATTTTTGTTGGGTGGTACGAAAATCGCCCAAAAAATCCAAATGAAAATGAGGAGCGGGAGAGACTTTTAGCATGCTTCTCCTAAATTTATAATTGTGTTTCGGGTTTGATTTCAAACACTAGCCATCGTTTGGTAAGAAAATACAAATTTTACTCCATTTTTTGTCAGGTGGTACGAAAATCAACCGAAAAGTCCAGATGAAATTGAGGACCAGAAGACCCTTATAGCATTTTTCTCCTAAATTTGTAACTTTGTGTCTGGCTCGACATCATATTTTAAACACTAGCGTCGATTGAACCAAAAATACGAATTTCAGTCCGTTTTTGTTGTGAAGTACAAAAATCGCTCGAGAAGTGCAAATGAGCTCGAGGACCTAAATTCTCCTTTAGAATTCTACTCCAAAATTAATAACTGTGTTTTCGGTTCCCCGTTAGATTTCAAACACTAGCCATGGTCTGGTCCAAAATTACAAATTTCTGTCCATTTTTGTCGAGTGGTACGATAATCCTTCAAGAAGTTCAAATGAAGTCAAGGTTCAGAAGATTCTTATAGAATTCTTCTCCTACATTTAAGATTGTGTTTCAGAATC
>NC_021162.2:11210482-11212519 GCF_000331145.2 Cicer arietinum
AATATGGATTAAATAATAATAACATATAACAAAATTGAGCTGTAAAATAAATATGTAATTATTACTTTATTTGACAACTTTACAACTCAATTTTGTTATATGTTATTATTATTTTCGTTATTTAGTACAACAACAAAACGAAGATAATAATAACACATAATAAACATTGTTTCGGGTTCCGCGCAAGATTTCAAACAATAGCCATCGTCTAGTCTGAAAATATAGATGTTGGTCCATTATCGTCGATGGGTACGAAAATCGCTTGAAAAGTCCAAATGAAATCGAGGACCGGGAGACCATTATAGAATTCTTGTTATAAATTTATAACTATGTTTTGGGTTCCCCGCCAGATTTCACACACTAGCCATCGTCTTGTACGAAAATACCCCAAAAAGTCTAGATCCAATCGAGGACCAGGAGACTCTTATAGCATTCTTCTCCTAAATTTATAAATGTGATTCGGGTTCTGCGTCAGATTTCAAACACTATCCATTGCTTATTCGAAAATATGAATTTCGATCTATTTTTGTCATGTGTACGAGAGACCCTTATAGCATTCTTCTCCAAAATTTGTAATTGTGCTTCAGATTCCGCGTCATATTTCAAACACTAGCCATCGTTTATTCCGAAAATACGGATTTCGGTTCATTTTAGTCAGGTGGTACGAAAATCGCCCGAAAAGTCCAGATGAAATCTAGGACCGGGTGACCCTTATAGCATTCTTCTTCTAAATTTATAATTGTGTTTCGGGTTTCGCGTCAGATTTCAAACACTAGCCATAGTCTTTTTCGAAAAAACGGATTTCAGTCCATTTTAGTTGGATCGTACGAAAATCGCCCGAAAAGACCAAATGAAATCGAGGACTGAGAGACCCTTATAGCATTCTTCTCCAAAATTTATAACTGTGTTTCGAGTTCCGCGCTAGACTTCAAACACTTACCCAAGTCTGTTCCGAAAATACAGATGAAATCGAGCACCGAGAGACACTAATAGCATTCTTCTCCAAAATTTATAATTGTGTTTCGGGTTTCGTGCCAAATTTCAAACACTAGCCATCGTCTGGTCCGGAAATACGAATTTCGTCCATTTTTGTCGGGTGATACGAAAATCGACTGAAAAGACCAGATGAAATCGAGGACCAGGAGTCCGTTATAACATTCTTATCCTAAACTTATAACTGAGTTTCAGGTATTGCCTCAGATTTCAAAAAAACGGATTTCGGTCCATTTTTTGTGGGGTGTTACGAAAATCACCCGAAAAATCAAGATGAAATCGAAGACCGAGAGACACTTATAGCATTCTTCTCCAAAATTTATTAATGGTTTTTAAGTTTTGCGCCAGATTTCAAACACTTGCCATCGTTTAGTCCGAAAATACAGATTTCAGTCCTTTTTTGTCGAGGGGTAAGAAAATCGCCTGGAAAGTCCAGATGAAATCGAGGACCGAGAAACCCTTATAGCATTCTTCTCCTAAATTTATAATTGTGTTCCGAGTTCCGTGTCAGATTTCAAATATTAGCAATTGTTTTGTTCAAAAATACAAATTTGGGTCCATTTTAGTCGAGTGGTACGAAAATCACCCAAAAATACCAAATGAATCGAGAACCGGGAGACCCTTATAACATTGTTCTCCTAAATATATAACACGGTTTCAAGTTACAGGTCAGATTTCAAACACTAGCCATCTTCTGGTTGGAAAATATAGATTTTGGTCCATTTTTGTCGAGGGGTACGAAAATTACCCGAAAATTTCAGATGAAATCGACGACCAAGAGACCTTGATAGCATTCTTCTTCTAAATTTATTACTGTATTTCAGATTCCATGTCAAATTTCAAACACTAGCCATCGTCTGGTCCGAAAATACGGATTTCAATCCATTTGAGTCTAGTGGTATAAAAATCGCACGAAAAGTCCAAATGAAATCGAGAATCGGGAGACCCTTATAGAATTCTTCTCCTAAATTTATAAATGTGTTTCAGATTCCATTTAATACCACTAGTTTTGATACAAAAGTCCTGATAATATCTTCACAACGT
>NC_021162.2:11212784-11233619 GCF_000331145.2 Cicer arietinum
GGTGTTACGAAAATCGATCTAAAAGTACAAATGAAATCGAGGACCGGAAACCCTTATAGCATTCTTCTCCTTAATATATAACAGTGTTTCAGGTTCCGCTTCAGATTTCAAACACTAGCCATCGTCTAGTCCGAAAATATACATATTTGTCAATTTTTATCTAGGGGTACGAAACTCGCCCGAAAAGTACAGATGAAATCGAGGACCGGGAGACCCTTATAGCATTCTTCTCCGAAATTTATAACTGTGTTTTGGGTTCCGGGTCAAATTTCGAACACTAGCCCTCGTTTGGTCCCAAAATACAGATTTCGGTCAATTTTTGTCTAGTGGAACAAAAATCTCCCGAAATGTCCAGATGAAATCGAGGACCAGGAGACTCTTATATCATTCTTCTCCTAAACACAGTTATAAATTTTGACGCGGAACCCAAAACACAGTTATAATTTTTGGAGAAGAATGCTATAAGGGTCTCCCGGTCCTCGATTTCATATGGACTTTTTAGGCAATTTCTGTACCACCCGATAAATATGGACTGAAATTCGTATTTTCAAACCTGATGATGGCTAGTCTTTGAAATCCCACGCATAACCCGAAACTCAGTTATAAATTTAGGAGAATAATGCTATAAGAATCTTCTTCTCCTCGATTTTATCTGGACTTTTCGGGCAATTTTCGTACCCCTCGACAAAAATGGACCAAAATCTGTATTTTTGGACCAGACGATAGCTAGTGTTTGAAATTGGCTGTGGAACCCGAAACAAAGCTATAAATTTTGGAGAAGAATACTATAAGGGTTTCCATGTCCTCGATTTTCATACCACCCGACAAAAATGGACCAAAATCAATATTTTTGGAACAAACCAAGGCTAGTGTTCGAAATTTGACGCAGAACCTGAAACACATTTATAAATTTTCGAGAAGAATGCAATAAGGGTCTCCCTGTCCTCGATTTCATCTAGTCTTTTTGGGCGATTTTCATGCAACTAGACTAAAATGGATTGAAATCCGTATTTTCGGACCAGAAGATGGCTAGTGTTTGAAATTTAACATGGAACCCGAAATACAGTTATAAACTTAGAAGAAGAATGTTATAAGGGTCTCTCGATCGTCTATTTCATCTAGACGTTTCCGACAATTTTCATACCCCTCGACAAAAATGGACAAAAATCTATATTTTCGGACCAGATGATGGATAGTGTTTGAAATCTGACCCAGAATTCGTAACACTGTTATATATTTAGGAGAAGTAAGATATAAATGTCTCCCGGACCTCGATTTCATCTAATATTTTCGGGTTATTTTCGTACCACCCAACTAAAATGGACCGAAATTCGTATTTTTGAACAAAAAAATGGTTAGTGGTTGAAATTCGAAACGGAACTCGGAACGCAGTTATAAATTTAGGAGAAGAATGCTATAAGGGTCTCTAGGTCCTCGATTTCATATATTCTTTTCATGTGATTTTCATACACATCGACAAAAAAAGGTTGAAATCTATATTTTTGGACTAAACAATGGCAAGTGTTTGAAATCTGGCGCGGAACCTAAAAACCAGTAATAAATATTGGAGAATTATGCCATCATGATCTCCTGGTCCTGGATTTCATCTGAACTTTTTGTGTGATTTTCATACCACCCGACAAAAAACGGACCGAAATCCGTATTTTCGAAAAAGATGATTGCTAATGTTTGAAATCTGATGGGGAAACCGAATCTCAATTATAAATTTAGGAGAAGAATGCTATAAGGGTCTCCTGGTCCTTGATTTCATCTGGTCTTTTCGAGCGATTTTCGTACCACCCGACAAAAGTGGACCGAAATTCATAGTTTTCGACCAGACGATGGCTAGTGTTTGAAATCTAACGCATAACCCGAATTTATAACTGTGTTTCGAGTTCCGCGTCAGATTTCAAACACTAGCGATTGTCTTTTTGCAAAATACGCATTTCGGTCCATTTTAGTTGGATCGTTTGAAAATCTCCCGAAAAGTCCAGATGAAATCGAGGACCGAGAGACCCTTATAGCATTCTTCTCAAAAATTTATAAATGTGTTCCAAGTTATGTGCTAGACCATTTATGCGCTAGACCGAGAGACCCTTATAGCATTCTTTTCCGAAAATACATATTTTAGACCATTTTGTCGAGGGGTACGAAAATCGCTTGAAAAGTCCATATAAAATCGAGGACCGAGAGACCCTTATAGCATTCTCCTCCAAAATTTTAATTCTGTTTCGGGTTTAGCGCCAGATTTCAAACACTAGCCATCGTCTTGTTCGAAATACGGATTTCGGTCGATTTTTGTCGTTGGTACGAAAATCGCTCGAAAAGACCACTTGAAATCGAGGACCAGATGACCCTTATAGCATTCTTCTTTTAAATTTATAACTGAGTATCGGGTTCCGCCTCAGATTTCAAACACTAGCAATTGTCTTGTTGAAAAATACGGATTTCGGTCCATTTTAGTCGGGAGGTACGAAAATCACCCGAAAATACCAGATGAAATCGAGGATCGGGAGACCCTTATTGCATTCTTCTCTAAAATATATAACAATGTTTTCGATTCTGGGTCAGATTTCAAACACTAGCCATCGTCTAGTCCAAAAATATATATTTTGGTCCATTTTTGTCAAGGGGCACGAAAATCACCCGAAAATACCAGATGAAATCGAGGATCGGGAGACCCTTATAGCATTCTTCTTTTAAATTTATAACTGTATTTCGGGTTTCATGTCCAATTTGAAACACTAGCCATCGTCTGGTACGAAAATACGGATTCCAATCCATTATATTCTAGCTGTATGAAAATCGTTCGAAAAGTTCAAATGAAATCGAGGACTGGAAGACCCTTATAGCATTCTTCTCCTAAATATATAATAGTATTTCAGGTTCCGCATCTAATTTCAAACACTAACCCTCTTGTGGTCCGAAAATACAGATATCAGTCCTTATTTGTCGGGTGTTACGAAAATCAATCCAAGAGTCCAAATGAAATCGAGGACCGGGAAACCCTTATAGCATTCTTCTCCTTAATATATAATCGTTTTTCAAGTTCCGCGTTAGATTTCAATCACTAGCCATTGTCTGGTCCGAAAATACATATTTCGGTCCATTTTAGTCGATAGGTACGAAAATCGCCTGAAATATGCATATGAAATCCAGGACCAGGAGACTCTTATAGTGTTTTTCTCCTAAATTGGTAATTATGTTTCGGGTTCTGCGTCATATTTTAAACACTATCCATTGTCTTGTTCGAAAATATTGATTTCGGACCATTTTTGTTATGTGGTACGAAAATCGCCCTAAAAGTCTAGATGAAATCGAGGACCGGGAGACCCTTATAGCATTCATCTCATAAATATATAACAATGTTTCGGGTTACGCGTCAAATTACAAACACTTGCCATCTTATTGTCAGAAAATACAGATATTGGTCCATTTTTGTCGAGGGGTACAAAAATCGCCCGAAAAGTCCAGATAAAATCGAGGACTGAGAGACCTTTATAGCATTCTTCTTCTAAATTTATAAATGTGTTTCAAGTTCCGCGTCAGATTTCAAACACTAACGATCATCTTGTTCAAAAAAAGTATATAGGTCCATTTTAGTCGGGTGGCACAAAAATTGCCTAAAATATCTAGATGAAATCGAGGACCAGAAGACTTATGGCATTTTTCCCTAAATTTACAATTGCGTTTCGGGTCCCGTGTCAGATTTCAAACACTAGCCATCGTCTTGTTCGAAAATACGGATTTCGGTCCATTTTAGTCGAGTGGTATGAAAATTTCCCGAAAAGTCCAGATGATATCGAGGACAGGGAGACCCTTATAGCATTCTTCTCCAAAATTTATAACTGTGTTTTGGGTTCCGCTTCAAATTTCAAACACCAGCCCTCGTCTGGTCTGAAAATACAAATTTCTGTCAATTTTTGTCGGTGGTACGAAAATCGCCCGAACAGTGCAGATAAAATCGAGGACCGAGAGACCCTTACAGCATTCTTCTCGTAAATATACAACAGTGTTTCGTGTTATGCGTCCGATTTCAAACACTAGACATCATCTTGTTCGAAAATACGGATTTTGGTCCATTTTTTCAGTGTGGTGCGAATATCGCCCGAAAAGTCCAGACGAAATCGAGGACCCAGCGACTCTTATATCATTCTTCTTGTTAATATATAACAATGTTTCGGGTTCCACATCAGATTTCAAACACTAGCAATCGTTTGGTACGAAAATACAAAATTTGGTCAATTTTTGTCGACAGGGAATGAAAATCGCCCAAAAAATCTAGATGAAATCGAGGACCGAGAGACCCTTACAGCATTCTTCTTCTAAATTAAAATTGTGTTTCGGTTTCTATGTCAGATTTCAAACACTAGCCATCGTCTAGTTTGAAAATACAGATTTTGGTCCATTTGTGTCGAAGGGTACGAAACTCGCCCGAATAGTTCAGATGAAATCGAGAACCGAGAGACCCTGAAGGCATTCTTCTTCTAAATTTGTAATTGTGTTTTGGGTTCCGCGTCAGATTTCAAACACTAGCCATCGTTTTGTTCAAAAACACCAAAATCGGTCCATTTTATTCGGGTGGTATGCAAATCGCCAGAAAAGACCAAATGAAATCTGACGCGGAACCCGAAACATAGTTATAAATTTAGGAGAAGAATGCTATAAGAGTCCCCTGGTCTTCGATTTCATCTGGTATTTTCGGGTGATTTTCGTACCACTCGACTAAAATGGACCCAAATTCGTATTTTTGAACAAAACAATGACTAGTGTTTGAAATCCGACACGGAACTCATAACACATTCGTAAATTTAAGAGAAGAATGCTATGAGGATTTAGGACAAAAATGCTATAAGAATCTTCTTCTCCTCGATTTCATCTGGACTTTTTGGGCAATTTTCGTACCCCTCGACAAAAATGGACCAAAATCTGTATTTCCGGAAAAGACGAGGGCTAGTCTTTGAAATTTGACGCGGAACTTGAAACACAGTTATAAATTTTGGAGAAGAATGCTATAAGGGTCTCTCGGTCGTCGATTTCATCTGGACTTTTCAGACGATTTTCGTGTCCCTTGTGAAAAATGGACCAAAAACTATATTTTCGGACCATACGATGGCGAGTGTTTGAAATCTGACTCGGAATAGGAAACACTATTATATATTTAAGGCAAGAATGTTATAAGGGTCTCCCAATCCTCGATTTCATCTAGTATTTTTGGGTGATTTTGGTACCAACCGACAGAAATTCGTATTTTTGAACAAAATAATGGCTAGTTTTTGAAATCCGACACGGAACTCGGAACACAATTATATATTTAGGAGAAGAATGCTATAAGGGTCTCTCGGTCCTCGATTTCATTTGGACTTTTCAGGCGATTTTCTTACCCCTCGACAAAATAGGACCGATATCTATATTTTCGGACCAGACGATGGCAAGTGTTTGAAATCTGGCACGGAACCTAAAAACCAGTAATAAATTTTGGAGAAGAATGGTATCAAGGTCTCCCAGTCTTCGGTTTCATCTGGACTTTTCGGGTGATTTTCGTACTACTTGACAAAAAATGGACCGAAATTCATATTTTTGAACAAGATGATTGCTAGTGTTTGAAATCTGACGCGGAACGCGAAACTCTTTTATACGTTTAGGAGAAGAATGCGATAAGGGTCTCCCGATCCTCGATTCCATCTGGGCTTTTCTGGCGATTTTCGGTACCACCAGACAAAAATGGACCGAAATCCGTATTTTCGAACAAGACAATTGCTAGTGTTTGAAATATGAGGCGGAACCCAAAACACAGTTATAAATTTAGGAAAAGAATGTTATAAAAGTCCCTTGGTCCTCGGTATAATCTGGTCTGTTCGGGCGATTTTTGTACCACCTGACAAAAATGGACCGAAATTTGTAATTTCAGACCAGATGATGGCTAGTGTCAGAAATCTGGCGCGAAACTCGAAACACAGTAACAAATTTTGGAGAAGAATGCTATGAGGGTCTCTCGGTCCTCGATTTCATATGGACTTTTCGAGCGATTTTCGTACCCCTCGACAAAAATGGACTAAAATCTGTATTTTCGGACCTGACTTGACTAGTGTTTGAAATATAGCGCGAAACTCGAAACATATTTATAAATTTAGAAGAAGAATGCTATAAGGGTCTCTCGGTCCTCCATTTCATCTGGACTTTTTGTGCGATTTTCGTACCACTCGACTAAATTGGACCGAAATCCGTATTTTCGGACAAAACGATGGCTAATGTATGAAATATGACGCGGAACCCGAAGCACAGTTATAAATTTTGGAGAAGAATTCTATAAGGATTTCCCTGTCATCAATTTCATCTGGACTTTTCAGGCGATTTTCGTACCATCGACAAAAAGGGACGAAGTCCGTATTTTCGAAAAAGACTATGGCTAGTGTTTGAAATCTGACGTGGAACCTGAAACACAATTATAAATTTTTGAAAAGAGTGATATAAGGGTTCCCGGTCCTAGATTTCATTTGGACCTTCCGGGCGATTTTCGAATCACCAGACTAAAATGGAACGAAATTCATATTTTTGAACAAAATGATGGTTAATGTTTGAAATCTGAAGCGGAACCCGAGACACAATTATAAAATTTGGAGAAGAATGCTATATGGGTCTCTCAGTCTTCGATTTCATCTGGACTTTTCAGGCGATTTTCCTACCACCTAACTAAAATGGATCAAAATTTGTATTTTCAAACAAGACTATGGCTAGTGTTTGAAATTAGACGCGGAAACCGAAACACGGTTATAAATTTTGAAGAAGAATGCTATAAGAGTCCCTGGGTCCTCGATTTGATCTAGACCTTTCGGGCGATTTTTGTACCATCCGGCCAAAATGGACACAAATTCGTATTTTCAGACCAAACGATGGCTAGTGTTTGAAATTTGACACATAACCTAAAACACAGTTAAACGTTTTGGAGAAGAATGCTATAAGGGTCTTCCGGTCCTCGATTTCATCTCAACTTTTCAGGTGATTTTTGTACCACCCGAAAAAAATGGACCGAAATCCGTAATTTTGAAGAAGACAACGGATAATGTTTGAATTCTGACGCAGAACCTGGAACGCAATTTTAAATTTTGGAGAAGAATGATATAAGGGTCTCCCAGTCCTCGATTTCGTCTATACTTTTCGGTCGATTTTCGTACCACATGACTAAAATGGATCGAAATTCGTATTTTCAAACAAAACGATGGTTAGTGGTTGAAATCAGACACAGAACCTGAAACACAGTTATAAATTTTGGAGAAGAATGATATAAGGTCCACGATTTTGGAGACACAGGTCCACGATTTCATTTGGACTTTTCGGGCGATTTTCATACCACTAGACTAAAATGGATTGAAATCTGTATTTTCAGACCAGACGATGGCTAGTGTTTAAAATTTGACATGGAACCCGAAATACTGTTATAAATTTAGAAGAAGAATGCTATAAGGGTCTCTCGATCGTCAATTTCATCCGGAATCCGAAACATATTCATATATTTAGGAGAAGAATGATATAAGGGTCTCCCGGTCCTCGATTTCATCTAGTATTTTCGGGTGATTTTCGTACCACCCGACTTAAATGGACCGAAATCCGTATTTTTGAACAAAACAATGGCTAGTGTTTGAAATCCTACACGGAACTTGAAACACAGTTATAAATTTAGAAGAAGAATGTTGTAAGGGTCTCTTGGTCTTCGATTTTATTTGGACTTTTTGGGCAATGTTCGTACCACTCGAATAAAATGGACCAAAAACTGTATTTTCGAACAAAACGATGGTTAGTGTTTGGAATCTGACACGGAACCCAAAACACAGTTATAAATTTTGGAGAACAATGTTGTAAGGGTCTCTCGTACAAATGAAACAAAATACACCGAAATTCGTATTTTCGAACAAGCAGTGGATAGTGTTGGAAATCAGGCGCGGAACCTGAAACAAAGTTATAAATTTTGGGGAAGAATGCTATAATGATCTCGCGGTCCTCGATTTCATTTGGACATTTCGGGCGATTTTCGTACTACTCGACATAAATGGACCAACATCTGTATTTTCAGACCAGACGATGGCTAGTGTTGGAAATATGGCGCGGACCATGAAACATAGTTATAAATTTTAGAGAAGAATGTTGTAAGGGTCACTCGGTCCTCGATTTCATCGAGATTTTTCGAACGATTTTCGTACCACCTGACTAAAATGGACCGAAATCCGTATTTTCGAACAAGACGATGGCTAGTGTTTGAAATCTAACACGGAACTCGAAAGAAAATTATAAATTTAGAAGAAACATGATATAACAGACTCTCGGTCCTCGATTTTATCCGGACTTTTCAGCCGATTTTCGTACCATCCAACAAAAATGGACCAAATTCCGTAGTTTCAAACCAAATGATGGCAAGTGTTTGAAATTTGACGAAGAACCCAGAACAGAGTTATAAATTTAGGAGATGAATGCTATAAGGGTCTCATGGTTCTCGATTTCATCTAGACTTTTCGGGCGATTTTTGTACAACCAGACAAAAATGGACCGAAATTCATATTTTCTTACAAGACGATGGCTAGTGTTTGAAATTTGATGCGGAACCCGAAACATAATTATAAATTTTGGAGAAGAATGCTATAAGGGTATCCTGGTCCTCGATTTCATATGGTCTTTTTGGGCGATTTTTGAACCACACGACAAAAATAGATAAAAAATCGTTTATTCGAACCAGACGATGGCTAGTGTTTGAAATCTGGCGCAGAACCCGAAACACAGTTATAAATTTTGGTGAAGAATTCTTTAATAGTCTTCCGGTCCTCGATTTCATCTGGACTTTTCGCGCGATTTTCGTACCACCCGACTAAAATGGACCGAAATTCGTATTTTCGAACAAGACGATGGCTAGTGTTTCAAATCTAACACGGAACCTGAAACACAGTTATATATATATATAAAACAAGAATTCTATAATGGTCTCCCGGTCCAAATAGATCAAAAATCGTTTATTCAAACCAGACGATGGCTAGTGTTTGAAATCTGGCGCGGAACCCGAAAAAGTTATAAATTTTGGTGAAGAATGCTTTAATAGTCTTCCGGTCCTCGATTTCATCTGGACTTTTCGCGCGATTTTCGTACCACCCGACTAAAATGGACCGAAATTCGTATTTTCGAACAAGACGATGGCTAGTGTTTCAAATCTAACACGGAACCTGAAACACAGTTATATATATATATAAAACAAGAATTCTATAATGGTCTCCCGGTCCTCGATTTCATTTGGACTTTTTGGGCGACTTTCGTACCCATCGACGATAATGGACCAACATATGTATTTTCGGACTAGACGATGGCTAGTGTTTGAATTCCTGCAAGGAATCCGAAACAAAGTTATAAATTCTGGGGAAGAATGCTATAATGGTCTCTCGGTCCTCGATTTCATTTGGAATTTTTGAGCGACTTCCGTACCCTTCGATGACGGCTAGTGTCTGAAATCTGGCGCGGAACCTGAAACATAGTTATAAATTTTGGAGAAGAATGTTATAAGGGTCTCTCGGTCCTCGATTTCATCGGGACTTTTCGAACGATTTTCGTACCACCCGACTAAAATGGACTGAAATCCGTATTTTCGAACAAGAGGATGGCTAGTGTTTGAAATCTGATGCAGAATCGGAAAGAAAATTATAAATTTATAAGAAGAATGATATAACGGACTCTCAGTTCTAGATTTCATCTGGACTTTTCAGGCGGTTTTCGTACCCCTCGACAAAAAAGGGCAAAAATCAGTATTTTCAGACCAGACGATGGCTAGTGTTTGAGATCTGGTGCAGAACCCGAAACACAGTGATAAATTTTGGAGAAGAATGCTATAAGGGTCTCCCGTTACTCAATTTCATCTGGACTTTTTAGGCAATTTTCGTACCACCCAACTAAAATGAACCAAAGTCTGTAGTTTCAGACCGAACGATGGTTAGTGTTTGAAATATAAGACCAAGAACTCGAAACACAGTTATAAATTTAGGGGAAGAATGCTGTAAGGGGGTCCTGGTCCTCAATTTCATATAGACTTTTCGAACGATTTTTGTACCACCCAACAAAAATCGACCCAAATTCGTATTTTCATACAAGACGATGGCTAGTGTTTGAATTCTGATGGGGAACCAAAAACACAATTATAAATTTTGGAGAAGAATGCTATAAGGTTCTCTTGGTCCTAGATTTCATCTGGTCTTTTTTGGACGATTTTTGTACCACCCGACAAAAATAGACCACAAATCGTATTTTCGGACCAGACGATGGCTAATGTTTGAAATTATGCACAAACTCGAAACACAGTTATAAATTATGGAGAAGAATGCTATAATGGTCTCCCGGTCCTTGATTTCATATTGACTTTTCTAGCAATTTTCGTACCACCCGACTACAATTGACAGAAATCCGTATTTTCGAACAAGACGATGGCTAATGTTTGAAATCTGACGCGGAACCCTAAACACAGTTATAAATTTAGAAGAAGAATTCTATAAGGGTCATTTCGTCCCCAATTTCATCTGGACATTTCAAGCGATTTTCGTACCCATCGACAAAAAAGGACCAAATCAGTATTTTCAAACCAAACGAGGGCTAGTGTCTTAAATTTGGCTCGGAACCCGAAACACAGTTATAAATTTTGGAGAAGAATGCTTTAAGGGTCTTCTGGTCCTCGATTTCATCTTGACTTTTCGAGCGATTTTCGTACCAACCAACAAAAATGGACCAAAGTTCGTAGTTTCAGACCAAACGATGGTTAGTGTTTCAATCTGACGAAGTACCCGAAACAGAGTTATAAATTTAGGAGAAGAATGCTATAAGGGTCTCTTTGTCCTCGATTTCATCTAGACTTTTCAGGCGATTTTTGTACCACCCGACAAAAATGGAGCGAAATTCGTATTTTCTTACAAGACGACGTCGTGTGTTTGAAATTTGATGCGGAACCCGAAACACAATTAAAATTTTTCGAGAAGAATGCTATAAGGGTATACTGGTCCACAATTTCATCTGGTCTTTTTGGGTGATTTTTGTACCACCCGACAAAAATAGACCAAAATATGGCGCGGAACCTAAAACATAGTTATAAATTTTAGAGAAGAATGCTATAAGAGTCTCTCAGTCATCGATTTCATCTGGGCTTTTCAGGCGATTTTCGTACCACTCGACAAAAATGGAACGGAATTCGTATTTTTAGACCAAATGATTGCTAATGTTCAAAATATGACCCGAAACACAATTATAAATTTTGGAGAAGAATGCTTTTTAATTATTACATTTTTGACTGCATAACGAAGATAATAATAACATATAATAAAATAGAGTTGTCGAATAAATATGTAATTATTACTTTATTTAACAACTCTATTTTATTATATGTTAGTATTATCTTCGTTATGAAGTACAACTATATAACGAAAATAATAATAACATAAAATAAAATAGAATTGTCAAATAAAATAATAAGTACATTTTATTTGATAAACTCAATATTATTATATGTTATTATTATCTTCGTTATGTAGTAAAACAATAAAACTAAGATAAAAATAACATATAATAAAATAGTGTTTTCAAATAAAGTAATAATTACTTATTTACACTACTAGAAAATCAGGATTTAGCGTCGGCCCAAAACCGACGCTAATAGGCCAAAAGCCGACGCTAATGGTGATTTAGCGTCGGTGTCAGGCCTAGGCTAAAACAGTCGAAGCTAATGAATAGCGTCGGCTAAACACCATCCGACGCTATATTAGCGTCGGCTAGGCCGATGCTAAACTGACGCTATCACCAAAATAAAACATTCGACGCTAAATATGTCAGTTGACACGTCTGCTGAGAAAAACAATTGTGTCGGATGGCCGACGCTAATGTCAACAAAGTATTCAACAACAAAATTTTGGGTTGCAACAACATGAGATGCAGTTGCAAGGACTCCAAGGTGCATGCTCTGACCAGAAATCACAGATAAATGCAAGTAGCTTTGAGGCGAAGCGAGATGCCTCACTACAACGCGTAATTCTCCATTGTTTCCTCTAAACATAAAATCTTGTTTAGTTTTAATGTTTGCATAGTCAAACAGAAACATTGTATGATTTTACAGTATATGATGATTTTTTGAACCATATCAAGGAAACCAAGAAAAAGAAAACATCAAATGAATACCTCAGAAACACAAAAGTATCTCCGACAACTAATCTTTTGGAAGTCACAAAAGTACTCCATCCAGTTGTTAGTAAGTGTCGACGCGGTTGACCTGAAGACAAAGGAAATGCGAGACTAAGCAAATTTTTTGTTTTGCGGTGATAAAAAATTATTTTGATTGAATTGGTTTTAGTTGAAAATAAATTGAATGTAACGTGATTTATGTTTAGAATGAAAATGAGAATGAGAACTCTAGATACCTGTAAATTAGAGCTCTAACTCTAGATTTTATCAATGATCCAACAATAGGAAGTGTTGGCACTTCCAAGTTAAGCACATCATAATCCAAAATGCTGTTACCAACAAAACAAAAACCAATTATTACATGTATTGGTTAAAAACCATTATTAGCCTAATAGAACTCTAACTCCAGGTTTTAATGTCTCTGCAACCTCAAATGAGGCCTTATCAACCACATTCAATCATATTAAAGAAGTGATAAAACATCATACTAGCTCAAATTTGAGCAACTCAATCATCTCCTATAAATATAAGATATGATATTTCAGTGCTTGAAAATAAAAATTAGAAATTTTGTGAGATAAAAGACCAAGTAAAAGTCTCATTTAATTAGAAATTATTGCTTTATTACCTCTCGTCTTTGAAGCTCAATAGACCGAGCCAATGCTTGTCTTCGTGTCAACAAGCTTTTGGGTCTTGTAACCTGCGGATGGAAGTAGAAGCATGTGTAGATATTTTCCCTTTCACAATTATCTTTACGACCTCTCGATATTTCCAGTGTAGATGCATGTTTTCTATGGTGCCAGCATAAACATCTCGCCTCCCTGAAAATCTCATGCTTTTAAACTTTTTCTTGTATAATAAATTTGTACAAAAGCAACTGCTCATAAAGCTATAATAAATTTGTTGTTCTTACCTAGAAATATGGCTTCATACTCAGACCAATCTTCCTAAACAAAAATCTCTCTTCATTAGTTAATGTCTCCAAATCAAATGGAAGGTCTGCTGGTTCCAAATCACCCTATATTTTCGCTAAATCCTTCTCAGCCTTATTGAACCTTGTTTTTGCCTATGACCATATAAAGTTAGATATGGTAACAACAGATAGTCTTTGAGAAGTTATTTCAGTTGGTCTCTTGTAAGTTGTAACTTACCAGAGCTAGTTTCTTCTCATGATTTCTGATTAAAGAAGAAAGTCTATCCAAGGTGGATTCTCTCATCATTTTCTCAGCTTCTTGTTTACTTGGCTGGTGTCCCCAGTTGGTGGTTGCTGCCCTAGTCTCAGCAAGAGTTCCCCCGGTCAGTTTCTGCAAATACATGAAACAAATAATTTTTTCACTTTAATATGCCGCGGGATAAATTATGAATAAGAACAGCTGTCAAAACATTTATGTGTCAACTGCCAACAGACCTTACAATCTTAAAGGACTAACAAATGCAGTGGTTAACTTCCTAAATGCATGAACATTACAAAAGTATAAGTGCAGTCTATCTTTTGGGTATTCTTAATTAAATGATTTTTTTTTTATGGGACCTAAAACTCATCAAAACAAATATACATTAGTATTCAAATATACAAATATATGAATCAGTATCATAAAACATATACATTTTATTAGTATTCCAATATAACTATATAAGAAAAGGGATCAAGAATCAGAAATGGAAAAACCACTAATTTACATGCTTATTGTGACCTAACATCGAAGCCCTTCTTTCAACAGTAAAGCTAACCTGTGATAAGTGGGAGCATGCAGCCTCAACTGCATTGGCATACCATGACTTCCCAAGGGATTTTCTGACAATAAACCTCAAAGTCTTGACTGGTAATAATCCCAACGATGCTATTAAGTAGCTAGCAGCAACAACTAGAATTTGTGATCTGAAATCGCATTAACCATTTGTCATTTCAAATAACATACATAATTTTTAAATGAAAATTGTCATTAGTTAGCTTTGATGATAAGTTGATAACTATTACCAACAAGAGATAGATAATTACCAATTTTCTATACGTAATTTATGTGAAGATTAAACTTAAAATTGTTTTATGTGTAAATTGATCAAGATACTACTTTAATTTAATCAATCCATCACAGTACCTTAAGCAAAAGAAATGAAATTGAATCAAATGGGCATATTAGAGTGCAATTGGTACCAAACCTAATATTTTGACAGGAAAATCCAAAGAGAAAAACAACAAACAACAAACTCCAAATTCTTTTTCAACTGCAAAATAAAGACAACAGTGAGTTTAACCAAATCAGGTTGTAGACATTCACAATTTGAGAGACAAGATAGGTAGAAAAGGGTTTGTTTAATATGATTTCGCAAGGTTGTTCTAATGACATGGAACATTCATCGTTGAGTTGGGAAAAAAGGATAAGCATACACCTCAAAATTACAAAGAGAAACACAGTAAAAACCATAGAGAAATAAAATAATGTTCAATCAAGAATCAAATTACGGTTTAATTCAAAGAGAAACAAAAGAGGGTAGTATCTTGCAGTAAGAAGATAGGGTTACCTGGAGCAAAGAGCAAGGGGCAACCTATCTTACTAATAATAAGAAAGGGGGTGAGATAGGCGACATGTAGCTTGCTTCCAAGCCGGCCCGGCCGCGAGCAATCAAGAGATCTTTGACGGTGCTGACTTTCTCGAGTGATGGAAGAAGGTGCCCAAAAGTGACGAGCAGTCGCGATCGAAGGAAGGAGATGAGTTGCACTCAGCTTGAAGGAGAGGTCATTTAGGGATTGAAGGGATTGAAGGAGATGAGTTGCTATGACTTGTTGTACTCATTTGATCTATATCTATAATGAACTAAAACGTTTATCTCATCACTCTTTGAATTCATTTATCTTAATCCTTTGATATTCTCATTAATTGCTCTGATTTTCATTGCTCTGATATACAATGTTTTATGATTTCAATCCCCATTGCTTATGTTCTTTAACATAGGGGGAGGAAATATTTTTTTCTGCCTTTTTTGGCCTTAATTGACAAAGGGGGAGAAAAATTTATAACTTGCTAACATTTGTTGCATTTATTTGCTCTAATGACTTTGCTCTGATGATTTTGCTCTAATGACTGTAAACAAATTTTTTTATGTAATAATGATCTGATTTTGATAAATAGCATGTGTACTGTTATGCTAAGATGCTCTGATACTTCTGTTTCTATGATATGGTAATGGTACATATATGCTATGAAATGTTATTAATATTATGTCTTGAAATGCTCAACTCAAGTTAAAATTGTATGATTGTCACTTATGCAAAAAGGGGGAGATTGTTGGACTTTAGTCCTTTGAATCCTAATTTTGACATAATTAACAAACATACAATGTTCATACATCATATGATAAATCTAACATTTTAATTGAGCAAGATTTCAGGAACAACAATTCAATCCTACACACTTGATACAAATTGCTTGGAACACAAGAAATCAACAAAAGTTGATCATTGACTGAGTAAATCAATTGGGAAATCGATTTCATAACAAGGGTGTAAGGAAACATAACTGTTTGTGATTGTATAATCGATTAGGCAATCGATTGGCACAATTAGAAATGAAAAATCGATTAGGCAATCGACTGGCACAATTAGAAATGAAAATTGCGCAAGTCAGTGGCAACCTGTTTTCAGGCTAATCGATTGGCAAATTGATTGTACACATCACAAAGTAAAACTGATTGAAACCAATCGACTGGCAAATCGATTGATCAAGTCACAGTGAGAATCCAATTTCTAGGGTAATCGATTGGCAAATCGATTGCTTAGATAATATTTGAAAAATAACTTAACCTGTGACAAACACAATCGATTGGACAATCTATTGTGAGTAATTTAATCATGTTAAGTTTGGTTGCAATCGATTGGGAAATCGATTGAACTAAATATCAGGTAAGAACTTTTCAGGCAAATACTACCAAATCGATTGGCACGTCGATTAACATCAAAATAGCTAAGTCACTGTCTTGAACACAATCGATTGGCAAATCGAATGAAAGAACCTTTTTGAAATCACAATGAACTTTGAGCTTGTGGCCAAATCGATTCTGAGTATTTGTAAATCGATTATGAGACTTAATAAATCGATTAAGTAATCGATTGGTGTGATTTTTTACTTTGAACAAAACACCTGCAATCGATTATGAAATCGATGCATATAAGTCTTAACATAATCACTGAAAAGAGTTTGTTTAAAGAATCGATTGACAAATCGATTGGCTTATGTAGTTTCAAGATTCAAGAAAAACAAGACCCGCGATAATCGATTGGAAAATCGATTAGACCTAATTTATAACTTTAATGAATCGATTGGCAAATCGATTTATTAGTTGTTTTTCAGAAACTATATAAACTGTTTTCAATCAAAACTCTCATTAACACAATACAACACATTGTTAACATTCTGATATTGCTTTTTCAGATCAAAGCCAAAAAGATTATCCATAATCATTGAGAGAGCTGAAAAAGTATTCTTGAGAGAAAAGACAATGTTCTCATAATCCATCATTGAATAACCAGATTCGTGAGAAGACACATTGTTCAAGATTGAAGACTTCTTTTACTACTTCTTTTATTCTGTTTGAAATAAATACTTTGTAAAGAAAACGACTGCTAGAAATCCAGCTAGAAACTGGTGGCGATCTTCTTGGGTGAGAAGCCTCATCAAGAAGGAGCCGTACTTTGATTTTGTGTGAGTCTGCTGATTGACTACAAGGATCAAGGGGTGAGCAATAGGAAAGAGATTGTGAGAGATAGATAGGTTTCGAGGAAACTGGACAATCTGTAAACAATTCACAATTCTTTCTATTGGAGAAAAAACTGAAATCCAGTTGGATTGTCAGGACTGGATGTAGGTTGTCTCGTTGACAACTGAACCAGGATAAATCTTGGTGCATTCTATCCTTTATCTTTTTACTTTTAATTGCTAATCGTGTATGTCGCATTATAATTCCGCTGTGTATGTAATATTGCTTTAATTTGATTAAAGACTGATATATTCTGATTATTTCGAGGTCATAATAATCAACACAAGTTCCGTGTCGAATTTCAAACACTAGCAATTACTTGGGCTATATTCAAGAACATGTTTCTAATTAAGTATTTCCCTGAAGATATCCGTAATAGAAAGGAGATGGAATTTGTTAAATTGGAAAAAGGAAGGAAATATGTAGCGGAGTATGCTGCTAAGTTCGAGGAATTATCTAGGTACTATCCACTCTATGTTGGAGAGGCAGGAGAAAATTCTAAGTGCATCAAGTTTGAATCCTAACAGGGTCTCCAAGTCCTCGATTTCATCTGGACTTTTTGGGCGATTTTCTTACCACTAAAAAAAATGGAACGAAATGTATTATTCGGACCAGATGATGGCTAGTATTTTAAATCTGATGTGGAATCTGAAACACTTTTATAAATTTAGGAAAAGAATGTTGTAAAGGTCACCCGGTCCTCGATTTCATCTGCACTTTTCTGGGGATTTTCTTACCACAAGACAAAAATGGACCGAAATCCGTATTTTCGGACCAAACGATGGCTAGTGTTTGAACTATGACGCGGAACCCAAAGCACAATTATAAGTTTTGGAAAAGAATGCTACTAGGGTTTCCTGGTCATCAATTTCATATAGACTTTTCAAGCGATTTTTGAACCATCGACAAAAAAGGACCGAAATTCGTATTTTCAAAAAAGACTATGGCTAGTGTTTGAAATCTGACGCAAAACTTGAAACACAATAATAAATTTAAGAGAAGAATGATATAAGGGTCTCTTGGTCCTAGATTTCATCTTGACTTTTCGGGCGATTTTCGTACCTCCCGACTAAAATGGACTGAAATTCGTATTTTCGAACAAAACGATGGCTAATGTTTGAAATCTAACATGGAACTCGAAACAAGGTTATAAATTTAGAAGAAGAATGCTATAACGGTTTCTTGGTCCTATATTTCAGCTGGACTTTTCGAGCGATTTTCGTACCACCTGACATGGAAGTGTTTAGAAGACGATGGCTAGTGTTTGAAATCTGATGCGGAACCCGAAACAAAGTTACAAATTTTAGGGAAGAATGCTAGAAGCGTATCCTGGTCCTCGATTTCATCTGGTCTTTTCGAGCGATTTTTGTACCACCCGACATAAATAGACTAAAAATCGTATTTTCGGAACAGATGATGGCTAGTGTTTAAAATCTGGGGTCGAGCCCGAAAAACAGATATAAATTTTGGAGAAGAATGCTATAAGGGTCTCCTTGTCCTCAATTTCATCTAGATTTTTCGTCCGATTTTTGTATCACCCGAAAAAAATCGACAGGAATCCGTATTTTCATACAAGACGATGGCTAGTGTTTGAATTCTGATGCGGAACCCGAAACACAATTATAAGTTTTGGAAAAGAAGAATGCTATCAAGGTGTCACGGTCCTCAATTTCATTTAGACTTTTCAGGCGATTTTCGTACCCCTCGACAAAAATGGACAACCGTATGTATTTTCGGACCAGACGATGACTAGTGTTTGAAATCTGGTGAGGAACCTCAAACACAATTATAAATTTTAGAGAAGAATGCTATAAGAGTCTGTCAAGCCACCATTTCATCAGGTCTTTTCAGGCGATTTTCGTACCACCCGACAAAAATGGACCTAAATAAGGTGGTACGAAAATTCCCGATATGATCTAGACTTTTCAGGCAATTTTTGTACCACCTGGCATAAATGGAACGAAATTTGTATTTTTAGATCAAATGATGGCTAATGTTCAAAATATGACCCGAAACACAATTATAAATTTAGGAGAAGATAGCTTTGTAATTATTACATTATTTGACAACTCTATTTTATTAAATGTTATTATTATATTCGTTATATAGTTTTACTACATAATGAAGATAATAATAACATATATTAAAATACAGTTGTAAAATAAAGTAATAATTACATATTAATTTTGCAACTCAATTTTGTTATATGTTATTATTATATTCATTATTTACTACAACTACAAAACGAAGATAATAATAACATATAACAAAATTGAGTTGCAAAATTAATATGTAATTATTATTTTATTTGATAATTCTATTTTATTATATATTATTATTATCTTCATTTTAAGGTTTGACTGCATAACGAAAAAAGTAATATCATTTAATAAAATAGAGTTGTCAAATAAATATGTAATTATTATTTTATTTGATAACTCGAATTTTTTATATGTTATTATTATCATTGTTTTATAGTTTTACTACAATACCAAGATAATAATAACATATAATAAAATAGAGTTCTCATATAAATATATAATTATTACTTTATTTGACAACTCCATTTTATTATATGATACTAATAACATTAAATAAAATAGTATTGTCAAATAAATAATAATAATATAAAACAGTGTTGTCAAATAATAATATATAATAAAATACAAAACGAAGATAATATTTAAATACAAAACGAAGTTAATATTGAAAACTCTATTTTGTTATATATTGTTATTAAGTTTGTTTTATAGTTTTAGTTCGTAACGAATATGATAATAACATATAATAAAATAGAGTTCTCATATAAATATATAATTATTACTTTATTTGACAACTCCATTTTATTATATGATACTAATAACATTAAATAAAATAGTATTGTCAAATAAATAATAATAATATAAAACAGTGTTGTCAAATAATAATATATAATAAAATACAAAACGAAGATAATATTTAAATACAAAACGAAGTTAATATTGAAAACTCTATTTTGTTATATATTGTTATTAAGTTTGTTTTATAGTTTTAGTTCGTAACGAATATGATAATAACATATAATAAAATAGAGTTGTCAAATAAATATATAATTATTTGTTTATTTGACAACTCAATTTTGTTCTATGTTATTATTATAACCGTTTTATAGTTATAGTATTGTCAAATAAATAATAATAATATAAAACAGTGTTGTCAAATAATAATATATATAATAATACAAAACGAAGATAATATTTAAATACAAAACGAAGTTAATATTGAAAACTCTATTTTGTTATATATTGTTATTAAGTTTGTTTT
Source organism: Cicer arietinum (assembly GCF_000331145.2). Taxonomy (NCBI): domain Eukaryota; kingdom Viridiplantae; phylum Streptophyta; class Magnoliopsida; order Fabales; family Fabaceae; genus Cicer; species Cicer arietinum. The sequence continues at coordinate 11,233,032 of NC_021162.2, forward strand.
ATAGTTTTAGTTCGTAACGAATATGATAATAACATATAATAAAATAGAGTTGTCAAATAAATATATAATTATTTGTTTATTTGACAACTCAATTTTGTTCTATGTTATTATTATAACCGTTTTATAGTTCTACGTCATAACTAAGATAATAATCACATATAATAAAATAGAGTTGTCAAATAAATAAGTTATAACGAAGTAAATAATAACATATAACAAAATACAGTTGTCAAATAAAGTAATAATTACATTTTTCTTTGACAACTCAATTTTTTTATATGTTTTTATTATTTTCGTTTTGTAATTGTACTAAATAGCGAAAATAATAATAACATATAACAAAATCAAGTTCTAAGGTAAATACAAAACAAAGTTAATAATAATATATAACAAAATAGAATTGTCAAATAAACATCTAAGTATTACATTATTTGACAACTCTATTTTATTTAATTTTATTATTATCTTCATTTTTTGATTTTATTTCATAACAAAGATAATAATAACATATAATAAAATAGTGTTGTCAAATATAATAATAATTACTTATTTATTTTACAACTCAATTTTGTTATATGTTATTATTAT
>NC_021162.2:11234022-11236638 GCF_000331145.2 Cicer arietinum
ATAATAATAACATATAATAAAATAGAGTTCTCAAATAAAGTAATAAGTACATATTTATTTGATAAACTCAATTTTATTATATGTTATTGTTATATTCGTTATGTAGTAAAACAATAAAATGAAGATAATAATAACATATAATAGAATAGTGTTTTCAAATAAAGTAATAATTACTTATTTATTAGATAACTCTATTTTATTAAATATTATTATTATCTTCGTTTTGTAGCTGTACTCAATAACGAAGATAATAATAACATATAATAAAATAAAGTTGTCAAATAAATTAATAATTTTTTATTTTTTTGACAACTCAATTTTGTTATATTTTATTATTATGTTAGTTATTAAGTATAACTACAAAACGAAGATATTAATAACATATAATAAAATAGTATTGTCAAGTAAAGTAAAAATTAAATATTTATTAGACAACTCTATTTTATTAAATATTATTGTTAATTTCATTTTGTAATTGTACTTAATAACGAAGATAGTAATAACATATAATAAAATAGAGTTGTCAAATAAATTAATTATTACATATTTATTTGATAACGCAATTTTGTTATATGTTATTATTATCTTTGTTATTAAGTACAACTACAAAACGAAGATAATAATAACATTTAATAAAATAGTGTTGTCAATGTTACTTTATTTGAAAACTCTATTTTATTAAATGTTATTATTATATTCGTTTTATAGTTGTACTTAATTACGAAAATTGTAATAACATATAACACAATTGAACTATTAAATAAATATGTAATTATTACTTTATTTGACAACTCTATTTTATTATATGTTATTATTATCTTCATAATATAGTTGTACTACATGACGAAGATAATAATAATATGTAATTAAATAAAGTTTTTAAATAAAGTTCTAATTACATATTTATTTGATAAACACAATTTTATTATAACCCGAACCTCAAACCCAAAACCTTAAACCTTAAATACTAAACCTTAAACCCTAAACCCTAAACACTAAACCCAAAATCCCGAATTTTAAACTCTAAACTTTAATCCGTAAACGTGATTTCTTAAACCCTAAACACCCTAAAACATTAAACCCTAATAAAATAAAGACGTAATTATTACTTTATTTGTCATCTCTATTTTTTTTTTAAATGTTATTATTATATATTTGTTCTCCTAAATTTATAATTGTGTTTCGGGTTAGATTTAAAACACTAGCCATCTGGTCAGAAAATACAAATTTTAGTCCATTTTTGTCAGGTGGTACGAAAATCGCCCGAATAGTCCTGATGAAATCGAGGACTAGAAGACCCTTATAGCATTTTTCTCCTAAATTGGTAGCTGTGTGTCGGGCTCGGCGTCATATTTCAAACACTAGCCGTCGTTTAAACCAAAAATACAAATTTCAGTCCATTTTTGTTGTGAAGTACGAAAATCACCCGAGAAATCCAAATGAGATCGAGGAGCAAGAGACTCTTTTGGAATTCTACTCCAAAATTTATAAATGTGTTTTCGGTTCCGCATCAGATTTCAAACACTAGCCATGTTCTGGTAAAAAATTACAGATTTCTGTCCTTTTTTGTCGAGTGGTACGATAATCGCCCAAGAAGTCCAAATGAAGTCTAGGTTCAGAAGATTCTTATAGAATTCTTCTCCTACATTAAAGACTGCATTTCGGGTTCCGTGTCAGATGTCAAACACTAGCCATCGTCTGGTCCGAAAATACGGTTTGCGGTCCATTTTTGTTGTTTGGTACGATTTTCAAACCCTAGCAATCAGATTTCAAACCCTAGCCATCATCTTGTACAAAAATAAGAATTTTGGTCCATTTTAGTTGGGTGTTACGATTTTCGCACGAAAAGTCCAGATGATATCGAGGACTGTGAGACTCTTATAGCATTCTTCTCCTAAATTTAAAATTGTATTTCGGGTTTCGAGTTTTGGATTAGATTTCAAACACTGGCCATCATCTGGTTCATCTATACATTATAATAAAGCAAACATGATAAACTAGCAAGTTTGACACGTGTCAACAAACTAGAGTTTTAAGAAAATATCAAGTTTCTATTAATAGAAATAATACGTGCTTATGGCCAATTAAAAAATAAAAGGAATGAATTAAAAATAAAAAGTTTTTTTTGTAAAAAAAGCATAAAAACATCTGTTACATCACGATCTTTGTCCACGATACATCCGTTGAGAATTTAATGGTCAATTAAAAAATTAAAAATTAAATACAATACACCACGACTTAACAGTTTTTTCTATGCGTCATGAGAAGTTAATGGCCAATTAAAAAATAAGAAAAATAAATTAAAAACAAAAGATTATTTTTAAAGAAAAAAATAAAACTTCCATTACATGAGAAATGCAGAAGTGAATGACCAATTAAAAAATAAGAAAATAAATTAAAAATAAAATCTAATGCACGACCTGATATTTCACATTTTACGGTTGAGAATTGAGTGGCCAATTGAAAGGTAATTAATTTTAAAACACTACTTTAGCAACCGCCAATTCAAATCTATCTATACAATATAATAAAGCAAAGATGATAATTTGGAAAGTTTGACACGTGTCAGCTAAACAGAGGGTTAGGAAGATATCAAGTTTGAAATAATATTTTTTT
>NC_021162.2:11237638-11267391 GCF_000331145.2 Cicer arietinum
ATCTAATTATTTAATTTTTTTTTAATAATTATTGTTTTTATTTGTTTAAAATTAAAAGTATTGCTTTATAATAAGTTTTTTGGAAAGAAAAAAGATTATGTGTAGAATTCAAAAATAAGGCATCATCATTTGAGTAAGATTAAAGAGTGGTGTTAGAATCATACTTTTTATCAATAACATTGAGCTTATAAGAAAGTAGTTTTTAAGTTAAGTTAAAATTAGATTTTTTTTAATTTTTTTATTGTAAATTATTTTTTTTAAGTCAACTTATTTTTTTAATGTCAATAAAATTTATGAAATTTGATATATATATATATATATATATATATATATATATATATAAAATATAACCATTTATTTATTAAAATCATTCTTTCTGTGCGGCTGCACGGGTTACAAACTAGTAAATATTGATTTCAAAATAATAATAACATATAACCAAATTGAGTTGTAAAATAAATATGTAATTATTACTTTATTTGACAACTTTATAACTCAATTTGGTTATATGTTATTATTATTTTCGTTATTTAGTACAACTACAAAATGAAGATAATAATAACGTATAATAAAACAGAATCGTCAAATAAATATGTAATTATTAATTTATTTGATAATTCTATTTTATGATATGCTATTATTATCTTCATTTTAAAGTTTGATTGCATAACGAAGATAGTAATATCATTTAATAAAATAGACTTGTCAAATAAATATGTAATTATTACTTTATTTGACAACTCTATTTTATTATATGTTATTATTATCTTCATAATATAGTTGTACTACATGACCAAGATAATAATAACATATAATTAAATAAAGTTTTCAACATCAGAATTCAAACACTAGCCATTGTCTTGTTCGAAAATACAGATATCGGTCCATTTTAGTCGCGTGGTATGAAAATCGTCCAAAAAGTCCAGTTGCAATCGAGGACCGAGAGACCCTTATATCATTCTTCTCCAAAATTTATAATTGTGTTTTAGGTTCCGCGTTAGATTTCCAACACTAGCCCTTGTCTGGTTTGAAAATACAGATTTCGGTCTTTTTTTGTCGAGGGTTACGAAAATTGCCCGATAGTCGAGATGAAATCGAGGACCGAGGGACCCTTATAGTATTCTTCTCCAAAATTTATAATTTTGTTATGGGTTCCGTGTCAGATTTCAAACACTAACCATCGTTTTGTTCGAAAATACAGATTTTGGTAAATTTTAGTAAGGTGGTACGAAAATCGTCCAAAAAGTCCAGATCAAATAGAGGACCGGAAGACCTTTATAGCATTCTTCTCCAAAATTTATAATTGTGTTTCAGGTTCTGCGACAGATTTCAAACACTAACCATCGTTTTGTTCGAAAATACGAATTTTGGTCCATTTTAGTTGGGTGAAAATCGCCTGAAAAGTCCATATGAAATCTAGGACCGGGAGACCCTTATATCATTCTTCAACAAAATTTATAACTCTGTTTCAGGTTCCGCGTCAGATTTCAAACACTAGCCATAGTCTTTTTCAAAAATACTGATTTCGGTCCTTTTTTGTCGATGGTACGAAAATCTCCTGAAAAATCCAGATGAAATTAATGACCGGGAAACACTATCCATCATTTGGTCCGGAAATACGGATTTTGTTCCATTCTTCTCGTAAATTTATAACAGTGTTTCGGATTCCACAACAAATTTCGAAAACTAGCCATCGTATAATTCAAAAATACGGATTTCTGTCCATTTTAGTCGGGTAGTACGAAAATTGCAGGGAAGGTCCAGATGAAATCGAGGACCGAGAGACCCTTATTGCATTCTTCTTCTAAATTTATAATTGTATTTCGGGTTCCATGTCAAAATTCAAACACTATCCATCGTCTTGTTCGAAAATACGGATTTCGGTCCATTTTAGTCGGGTGGTACGAAAGTCATTCGAAAAGTCTAGATGAAATCTAGGACTGGGAGACCCTTATAGCATTCTTCTCCAAAATTTATAATTGTGTTTCGAGTTCCGCGCTAGATTTCAAACACTAGCCAAAGTCTTATTGGATTCTTCTCCTAAATTTATAACAGTATTTCGGGTTCCTCATCAGATTTAAAAAGCAAACCATAGTAAGGTTCGAAAAAATAGATTTCGATCCATTTTTGTCGGGTGGTACGAAAATCGCCCGAAAAGTCTAAATGAAATCGACGACCGAGAGTCTGTTATAGCATTCATGTTTTAAATTTATAACACTGTTTCAGTTTCCGCTTCGGATTTTAAACACTAGCCATAATCTTGTTTGAAAATACGGATTTCGATCCATTTTAGTCAGGTGGTACAAAAATCGCCCGAAATGGCCAGATGAAATCGAGGACCAGGAGACTGTTATAGCATTCTTCTCCTAAATTTATAACTGTGTTTCGGAAACCGCGTCAAATTTCAAAAACAAGCCATCGTATTGTTTGAAAATACGGATTTTGGTCCATTTTAGTCTGGCGGTACAAAATTCGCATGCAATGTCGAGACGAAATCGAGGACCAAGAGTCTCTTTTAGCATTCTTCTCCTAAATTTATAATTGTGTTTCGGGTTCCGCGTCAGATTTCAAACACTATTCATTGTTCGAAAATACGGATTTCAGTCCATTTTTTGCGGGTGGTACGAAAATCTCTCCAAAAGTCAAGATGAAATCAAGGATTGAGAGTCCCTTATAGCATTCTTCTTCTAAATTTATAACTGTGTTTGGAGTTCCGTGTCAGATTTTAAATACGAGCCGTCATCTTGTTCGAAAATACGGATATCGGTCCATTTAGTCTGGTGATTAGTTTTAAATACGGATATCAGATTTTAAATACGAGCCGTCATCTTCTCTCGATGATTAGTTTTTTAAATCTGACCCGAAATACTATTATAAATTTAGAAGAAGAATGCAATAAGGGTTTCACCTATCCTCGATTTCATTTGGACTTTTCGGGCGATTTTCGTACCACAAGACAAAAATTGACCGAAATCTGTATTTTCGGACCAGATGATGGCTTGTATTAGAAATGGGACGCGGAACCCGAAAAACAATTATAAATTTAGGAGAAGAATGCTATAAGAGTCTCGAGGTTCTCAATTTCATCTGGACATGTCAGGAGATTTTCGTACCTCCCTACTAAAATGGACCGAAATATGTATTTTCGAACAAGATGATGGCTAGTATTTGAAATCTGATGCGTAATTTGAAACACAGTTGTAAAATTAGAAGAAGAATGCTATAAGGGTCTCTCGGTCCTCGATTTAATCTGGATTTTGTGGCGATTTTCGTACCACACGATAAAAATGCTTATAAATTTTGTGACCGAAATCCGTATTTTTGAACAAGACAATGGATAGTGTTTGAAAACTGACGCAGAACCCGAAACACAATTATAAACTTAGGAGAAGAATGCTTATGGACAAAAATTTGTATTTTCAAACCAGACGATGGCTAGTGTTTGAAATCTGAATCGGAACCTGAAACACTAATTTATATTTAGGAGAAGAATGTTAAAAGGGTCTCTCGGTCCCCGATTTCATTTGGACTTTTCTGCGATTTTCGTACTACACGACAAAAATGTACCGAAATCCGTATTTTCGAAAAAGACGTGGCTAGTGTTTGAAATAAGCACGGAACCTGAAACACATTTGTAAATTTAAGAGATGAATGTTATGAGAGTCTCTTGGTCCTCGATTACATCTGGACATTTCCGGCGAATTTCGTACCACCCGACTAAAATGGACCGATATCCTTGTTTTTGAAAAAAATGATGGCTAGTGTTTGAAATATGACATGAAACCCGACACACAGTTAAAATTTAAAAGAATAATGCTATAAGGGTGTCTAGGTCCTCGATTTCATTTGGACTTTTCGGGGGATTTTCGTATCCCTCTACAAAAATGGATCAAAATCTGTATTTTCGGGGGATTTTCGTATCCCTCTACAAAAATGGATCAAAATCTGTATTTTCGGACCAGATGATGGCTAGTGTTTGAAATCTGACCAGGAGACACTGTTATATATTTAGGAGAAGAATTCTATTATGGTATCCCGGTCCTGGATTTCATCTAGACTGTTCGGGCGATTTTCGTACCAGACAAAGAAGGACTGAAATACTTATTTTCAAACAAGACGACGGATAGTGTTTGAAATCTGACGTGGAACATGAAACACAGTTACAAATTTAGGAGAAGAATGCTATAAGAGTCTCTTGGTCCTCGTTTTCATCTAGACATTTCAGGCGATTTTTGTACCACCCGACTAAAATGGACCGAAAATAGTATTTTCGAACAAGATTATGGCTAGTGTTTGAAATGTGAAGCGAAAAGGGAAACACATTTATAAATTTAGAAGAAGAATGTTATAAGCGTCTTTCATCTCCCGATCCTCGATATCATTTGAAATTTTTGGGCGAGTTTCGTACCCTTCGTCAAAGTTGGACCAAAATCTGTATTTTGGGACCAGACGAGGGATAGTGTTCGAAATTTGACACGGAACCAAAAAGGGTCTCCCGGTCCTCGATTTCATATGGACTTTTCGGGCAATTTTCGTACCACTTGACTAAAATAGACCGAAATCCGTATTTTCAAACAAGACGATGGCTAGTGTTTGAAATCTCACACGAAACCCGAAACGCAATTGTAAATTTAGGAGAAAAATGCTATAAGAGTCTTTTGGTCCTCGATTTCATCGGGACATTTCGGGAAATTTTCCTGCCACCCGACTAAAATGGATTGATATATGTATTTTCGAACAAGATGATGGCTAGTGTTTGAAATCTAACGCGGAACCTGAAACACATTTATAAATTTAGAAGAAGAATGCAATAAGGGTCTCTCGGTCCTCGATTTCATCTGGACGTTTCGGGCGTTTTCTTTCCAAACGATGACTAGTGTTTGAAATCTCACGCAGAACCTAAAATATTGTTATAAATTTAGGAAAAGAATGCTATGAGGGTTTCCCGGTCTTCGATTTCATCTGGACTTTTAGGCCGATTTTTGTACCACACAACAAAAATTGACCGAAATCCATATTTTCGAACTAGATGATGGATAGAGTTTGAAATCTGACGCGGAACCCAAAACATAATTATAAATTTACAAGAATAATTTTATAAGCATCTCTTGGTCCTCGATTTCATCTAGACTTTTTGAGCGAGTTTCATACCCCTCGACAAAAATTGACCAAAATATGAATTTTCAAACTAGACGATGGCTAGTGTTTGAAATCTGACACGGAACACGAAATAGAGTTATATATTAAGGAGAAGAATGCTATAAGGGTTTCCTGGTCCTTGATTTCATTTGGACTTTTGGATCGATTTTCGTAATACCAAACAAAAATGGACCGAAATCTGTATTTTCGAACCAGAAGAAGGCTAATGTTTGAAATTTGACACAGTCCTCAGGTTCCGTGTCAATATTCAAACACTAGCCATCGCCTGGTCTGAAAATACAGATTTCGAGGACCTGGAGACCCTTATAGCATTCTTCTTCCCAATTTAAAACTGGGTTTCAGTTTCTGTGTCAAAATTCAAACACTAGCCATCGTCTTATTCGAAAATACGGATTTCGGTCCATTTTTGTCGGGTGGTACGAAAATCTTCGGAAAAGTCTAGATGAAATCGAGGACTAGGAGACCCTTATAACATTCATCTCCATAAATTTTAATTGTGTTTCGGGTTCTGCGTAAGATTTCAAACACTAGCCATCGTTTGGTCCGAAAATACGGATTTCTGTCCATTTTGGTTGGTGGTACGAAAATCGCCCGAAAAGTCCATATCAAATCGAGGACTCGGATCCCCTAATAGCATTCTTCTCGAAAATTTATAACTGTGTTTCGAGTTTCGCGTTAGATTTCAAACACTAGCCATTATCTTGTCTGAAAATACGGATTTCGGTCCATTGTGGTCTTGTGGTACGAAAATAGCCTGAAAAGTCTAGTGAAATCGAGGACCTGGAGACCCTTATAGCATTCTTCTTCCCAATTTAAAACTGGGTTTCAGTTTCTGTGTCAAAATTCAAACACTAGCCATCGTCTTATTCGAAAATACGGATTTCGGTCCATTTTTGTCGGGTGGTACGAAAATCTTCGGAAAAGTCTAGATGAAATCGAGGACTAGGAGACCCTTATAACATTCATCTCCATAAATTTTAATTGTGTTTCGGGTTCTGCGTAAGATTTCAAACACTAGCCATCGTTTGGTCCGAAAATACGGATTTCTGTCCATTTTGGTTGGTGGTACGAAAATCGCCCGAAAAGTCCATATCAAATCGAGGACTCGGATCCCCTAATAGCATTCTTCTCGAAAATTTATAACTGTGTTTCGAGTTTCGCGTTAGATTTCAAACACTAGCCATTATCTTGTCTGAAAATACGGATTTCGGTCCATTGTGGTCTTGTGGTACGAAAATAGCCTGAAAAGTCTAGTGAAATGGAGGACCAGGAGACCTTTATAGCATTCTTCTTCCCAATTTAAAACTGGGTTTCAGTTTCTGTGTCAAAATTCAAACACTAGCCATTATCTTGTCTGAAAATACGGATTTCGGTCCATTGTGGTCTTGTGGTACGAAAATAGCCTGAAAAGTCTAGTGAAATGGAGGACCAGGAGACCTTTATAGCATTCTTCTCCAAAATTTATAACTGATTTTCGGGCTCCGCGCCAAATTTTAACCACTAGCCATCGTTTGGTCCGAAAATACGGATTTCAGTCCATTTTTGTCGGGTTGTACGAAAATCACCCGAAAAGTCCAGATGAAATCGAGGACCGGGAGACCCTTACAACATTCATCTCCAAAATTTATAACAGTGTTTCGGATTCTGCATCAGATTTCAAACACTAGCCATCATCTAGCCTGAATAATAGATTTCAGTCCATTTTTTTCGAGGGGGTAAGAAAATCGCCCGAAAGGTCCAGATGTAATCGAGAACAGATTGACCCTTATAGCATTCTTCTTATAAATTTATAATTGTGTTTCGTATTCCGCGTCAGATTTCAAACACTAACAATTGTCTTGTTTGAAAATATGGATTTCGGTTCAATTTAATCTAGTGGTACGAAAGTCGCCCGAAAAGTCCAGATGAAATCGAGGACCGAGAGACCCTTATATCATTCTTCTCCAAAATTTGAACCTGTCTTTTGAGTTCCGCGCTAGATTTCAAAAACTAGCCAATGTCTGGTTCGAAAATACAGATTTTAGTCCATTTTTGTCGAGGGGTACGAAAATCGCCCGAAAGGTCCAGGTGAAATCGAGGACATAGAGACCCTTATAGCATTCTTCTCCCAAATTTATAACTGCATTTTGCATTTCGCGCCAGATTTCAAACACTAGCCATCGTCTGCTCCAAAAATACGAATTTCAGTCCATTTTTGTCGGGTGATACGAAAATCGCACGAAAAGATCAGATGAAATCGAGGACCAGGAGACGCTTATAGAATTCTTCTCTTAAATTTATAACTGAGTTTCGGGTTTCTCCTCAGATTTCAAACACTAACGATTGTCTTGTTCGAAAATACTGAGTTCGGTCCATTTTTGTCGAGTTGTACGAAAAACACCCGAAAAGCCAAGATGAAATCGAGGACCAAGAGACACTTATAGCATTCTTCTCCAAAATTTATTACTGGTTTTTAGGTTTCGGGCTAGATTTCAAACACTTGGTATCGTCTAGTCCGAAAATATAGATTTCGGTCCTTTTTTGTCGAGCGGTAAGAAAATTGCCTTAAAAGTCCAGATGAAATCGATGACCGAGAGACCCTTATAGCATTCTTTTCCTACATTTATAAAGGTGGTATGAAAATAACCTGAAATTACCACATGAATCATGGACCCTGAGACCCTTATATCATTCTTCTCCTTAATATATAACCGTGTTTCGGGTTCCGCATCAGGTTTCAAACACTTGCCATCCTCTGTTCCGAAAATACATATTTTGGTCAATTTTTGTCGAGGCGTACGAAAGTCGCCTGAAAAGTCCAAATGAAATCGAGGACCGAGAGACCCTTATAGCATTCTTCTTGTAAATTTATAATTTTGTTTTGAGTTCGGCGTCACATTTCAAACGCTAGCCATCGTCTAGTTCGAAAATACAGATTTCGGTCCAGGAGACCCTTATAGAGTTATTCTCCAAAATATATAACAATATTTTGGATTCCGTATCAGATTTCAAACACTAGCCATCGTTTGGTCCGAAAATACGGATTTCTGTCCATTTTGGTCTGGTGGTACGAAAATCGCTTGAAAAGTCTAGATCAAATCGAGGACCCGGATCCCCTAATTGCATTCTTCTCTAAAATTTATAATTGTGTTTCGAGTTCCGCGTCAGATTTCAAACACTAGCCATTGTCTTGTTCGAAAATACGGGTTTCGGTCCATTGTGGTCTGGTGGTACAAAAATATCCCGAAAAGTCCAGTGAAATCGAGGACCAGGAGACCCTTATAGCATTCTTCTCCAAAATTTATAGCTGATTTTCGGGCTCCGCGCCCGATTTTAAACTCTAGCCATCGTCTGGTCCGAATATACGAATTTCAGTACATTTTTGTCGGGTTGTACGAATATCCCCCGAAAAGTCCAGATGAAATCGAGGACCGGGATACCCTTATAGAGTTCTTCTCCTAAATATATAACAACGTTTTTGGTTCCACATCATATTTCAAACACTAGCCATCGTTTGGTCCGAAAATACAGATTTTTGTCCATTTTTGTAAAGTAATACGGAAAGCTGCCGAAAAGTCCAGATGAAATCGAGGACCAAGAGACCCTTATAGCATTGTTCTTCTAAAATTGTAACTTTGTTTCGGGTTCCGCTTCAGGTTTCAAACACTAGCAATCATTTTGTTCAAAAACACGAATATTGGTCCATTTTAATCGGGTGGTACGAAAATCGCTAGAAATGTCCAGATGAAATCAAGGACCAGGAGACTCTTAAAGCATTCTTCTCCTAAATTTATAACTGTGTTTCTGGTTCCGCGCCATATTTCAAACATTAGCCATCGTCTTTTTCGAAAATACGAATTTCGGTCCTTTTTTGTCAGGTAGTACGAAAATCGCAGAAATGTCCAGATGAAATCGAGGACCAGGAGACTCTTATAGCATTCTTCTCCTAAATTTATAACTGTCTTTCTGGTTCCGCGTCATATTTCAATCATTAGCCATCGTCTTGTTTGAAAATACGGATTTCGGTCCTTTTTTGTCAGGTAGTACGAAAATCGCCGAATTGTCCAGATGAAATCGAGGACCAGGAGACTCTTTCTTCTCCTAAATTTATAACTGTGTTTCGGGTTCTGCGTCAATTTTCAAATACTATCCATCGTCTTGTTCAAAAATACGGATTTCGGTCTATTTTTGTCGAAGGGTACAAAAAACGCACCAAAATTCAAGACTTTTCGGAAACTTTCGTACTACTCGACAAAAATGGACCAAAATTTGTATTTTCAAACCAGAGATGGCTAGTGTTTGAAATATGAAGCGGATCTTGAACCACTGTTATATATTTTTGAGAAGAATGTTAAAAATGTCTCTCGGTCCTCGATTTCATCTGGACTTTTCTGGCGATTTACGTACCACTCTCTACAAATATGGACCAAAATCTGTATTTTCGGACCAGGCGAGGGCTACTGTTTGATATTTGACGTGGAACCGAAAACAGTTATAAATTTAGGAGAAGAATGTTATAAGGGTTTCGTACCACACGACAAAAATGGGCCGAAATCTGTATTTTATAACAAGACGATTGATAGTGTTTGAAATATGACGCGAAACTTGAAACAAAGTTATAAATTTAGGAGAAAAATGCTATAAGAGTCTCACGGCCCTCAATTTCATTTGTACATTTCGGGCGATTTTCGTACAACCCGACTAAAATGGACGGAAATTTGAATTTTTGAACAAGACGAGGGCTAGTTTTTGAAATCTGACGCAGAACCCGAAACATAGTTAAAAATTTAGAAGAAGAATGATATAAGGTTCTCTCGGTCCTCAATTTCATCGGGACTTTTTGGGCGAGTTTCGTACCCCTCGACAAAAATTGACGAAAATATGTATTTTCAAACAAGACGATGGCTAGTGTTTGAAATCTGAACCGGAACCCGGAATAAGGTTATATATTAAGGAGAAGAATGCTATAAGGGTTTCCCGGTCCTCGATTTTATTTGGACTTTTGGATCGATTTTCATTTGAAATATGACGTTGTGAAGATATTATCAAGACTTTCGTATCAAAACTAGTAGTATTATATGGAATATGAAACACATTTAAAAATTTAGGAGAAGAATTCTATAAGGGTCTCCCGGTCCTCGATTTCATCTGGACTTTTCGGGCGATTTTCATACCATTAGACTAAAATGGTATGAAATACGTATTTTCAGATCAGACGATGGCTAGTGTTTCAAGTTTGACATGGAACCCGAAATACAATATTAAATTTAGAAGGAGAATGCTATAAGGGTCTCTCGGTTGTTGATTTCATTTGGACTTTTTGGGCGATTTTCGTACCCCTCGACAAAAATGAACGAAAATCTATATTTTTGAACCATACGATGGCTAGTGTTTGAAATTTGACCCGGAATCCGAAACACTGTTATATATTTTGGAGAAGAATGTTATAAGGGTCTCCCGGTGCTCGATTTCATCTGGTATTTTCAGATGATTTTCATACCACTCAACTAAAATGCACCGAAATTCATATTTTGAACAAAACAATGGCTAGTGTTTGAAATCTGACACGTAACTCGGAACACTGTTTTAAATTTAGGAGAAATATGCTATAAGGGTCTCTCGGTCATCGATTTCATCTGGACTTTTCAGGAGATTTTCCTACCCCTCAACCAAAAAGGACTGAAATCTATATTTTCAGATAAGACGATGGCAAGTGTTTAAAATCTGGCACAAAACCTAAAAACTAGTAATAAATTTTGGAGAAGAATGCTATCAGGGTCTCCCGTTCCTCGATTTCACTGGACTTTTCGGGTGATTTTCGTACCACCCGACAAATCTGTATTTTCAGACCAGACGATAGCTAGTGTTTGAAATATGTCAGGAAATGATAAACATTGTTATGTATTTACGAGAAGAATGCTATAAGGGTCACCAGGTCCTCGATTTCATCTAGACTTTTCAGGCGATTTTCGTACTCCCCGACAAAAATAGACCGAAATCCGTAATTTCCAACAAGACGATGGCTAGTGTATGAAATCTGACGCGAAACCTGATATACATTCATAAATTTAGGAGAAGAATGGCTAGTCCTCGATTTCATCTGGACTTTTTGGGCGATTTTCGTACCAAATAACAAAATGGACTGAAATCTGTAGTTCGGACCAGACGAGGGCTAGTGTTTGAAATTTGATGCGGAACCCGAAACACAGTTATAAATTTTGGAGAATAATGCTTTAAGGGTCTTCCGTCCTCGATTTCATCTAGCCTTTTTAGGCGATTTTCTTACCACCCAAAAATATGTACCGAAATTTGTCTTTTCGAACCATCTGATCGCTAGTGTTTGAAATATGAAGCAGAACCCGAAACTCAGTTATATATTTAGGAGAAGATTGCTACAAGAATGTTTTTGTCCTCGATTTCATCTGGACTTTTCATGCAATTTTCGCACCCCTCGACAAAAATGGACAAAATCTTCATTTTTGGACCATACGATAGCTAATGTTTGAAATCTGCCGCGAAACCCGAAATAAAGTTATAAATTTTGGATAAGAATGCTATAAGGGTTTCTCGGTCCTCGATTTCATCAGGACTATTCGGGCGATTTTCATACCTCCCGACAAAAATGGAACGAAATTAGTATTTCCGGAATAGACGAGTGCTAGTGTTTGAAATTTGACACGGAACCCGAAACACAGTTATAAATTTTGGAAAAGAATGCTATAAGGATCTCTCAGTCCTAGATTTGATCTGGACATTTCGGGCAATTTTCATACCACCCGAAAAAAATGGACCGAAATCAGTATTTCAAGACCAGACGAGAGCTATGGTTTGAAATTTAACGCGGAACCTGAAACACAATTATAAATTTTTGAGAAGAATGCTATAAGGGTCTCCCGATCCTGGATTTCATCTGGACATTTCAGGCAATTTTCATACCACTAGACTAAAATGCATTGAAATCCGTATTTTCGGGCCAGACGATGGCTAGTGTTTGAAATCTGACTGGGAATCCGAAACATTGGTATATATTTAGGAGAATAATGCTATAAGGGTCTCCCGGTCCTTGATTTCATCTGGTATTTTCAAGTGATTTTTGTACTACCCGACTAAAATAGACCGAAATTCTTATTTTTGAACAAAACAATGGCTAGTGTTTGAAATCCGACACAGATCTCGGAATACAATTATAAATTTAGGAGAAGAATGCTATAATGGTCTCTCGGTGCTCGATTTCATATGGACTTTGCAGGCGATTTTCTTACCCCTTGACAAAAAAGGACCGGAATCTAAATTTTTGGACAAGACGATCGACAAGTGGAATCTGGTGCGGAACCTAAAAACCGGTAATAAATTTTGGAGAAGAATGCTACCAGGGTCTCCCGGTCCTCGGTTTTATCTGGACTTTTCGGGTGATTTTCGTACCACCCGACAAAAAATGGACGGAAATTTGTATTTTCGAACAAGAGGATTGCTAGTGTTTGATATTTGAGGCGGAACCCGAAACTCAGTTATAAATTTTTGAGAAGAATGCAATAAGGGTCTCTTGGTCCTCGATTTTATCTTGACTTTTCAGGCGACTTTCATACCCCTCGACAAAAATGGACTAAAATCTGTATTTTTGAACCAGACATTTGTTAGTGTTTGAAATCTAACGCGGAACACGAAACACAGTTATAAATTTTCGGGCAACTTTTGTACCATCCAACTAAAATAGACCGAAATGCATATTTTCGAACAAGAAGATTGTTAGTGTTTGAAATATAACGCGAAACCCGAAACACAATTATAAATCTAGAAGAAGAATGCTATAAGGGTCTCTCGATCCTCGATTTCATCTAGACTTTCCTTGCGATTTTTGTACCTCCCGACTAAAATGGACCGAAATCCGTATTTTTGAACAAGACGATGGCTAGTTGCTGAAATCTGACGCAGATCCCGAAACACAGTTATAAATTTAGAAGATGAATCCTATCAAGGTCTCCAAGTCCTTGATGGCTAGTGTTTCAAATCTATTATTCGGACCAGATGATGGCTAGTGTTTCAAATCTGATGCAGAATCCGAAACACCGTTATAAATTTAGGAGAAGAATGATGTAAGGGTCTCCTGGTCCTCGATTTTATCTGGACTTTTCGGGGGATTTTCGTACCACCCGACAAAAATGGATCGATATTCGTCGTTTCGGACCAAACAACGGTTAGTGTTTGAAATCTGGCGCAGAACCCGAAAGACAGTTATAAATTTTGAAGAAGAATGCTATAAGGGATTCCCTGTCTTCGATTTCATCTGGACTTTTCGGGCGATTTTCATACCACTTAACTAAAATGGACTTAAATTCGTATTTTTAAACATAATTATAAATTTTGGTGAAGAATGCAATAAAGATCTTCCAGTCCTCGATTTGATCTGGACTTTTTAGACGATTTTCGTACCACACTACTAAAATGAACCAAAATATGTATTTTCGAACAAAACGATGGTTAGTGTTTGAAATCTGACACAGAACCCGGAACACAGTTATAAATTTTGGATAAGAATGCTATAAGGGAATATCGGTCCCCGATTTCATGTGGACTTTTCGGGCAATTTTCGTAACCCTCGACAAAAAAAGGACCGAAATCTATATTTTCAATCCAGACGACGGCTAGTGCTGGAAATCTAACGCGAAATCTGAAAGACAGTTATAAATTTTGGAGAAGAATGCTATAAGGGTCTCCCGGTCCTCGATTTCATCAAGACTTTTCGGGCGATTTTCATACCACCCGACTAAAATTGACTGAAATCCGTATTTCTGAATAAGACGATGGCTAATGTTTGAATTCTGACGTAGAAACTAAAACAAAGTTTTAAATTTTGGAGAAGAATGCTATAAGAGTCTCCCGGAGCTCGATTTCATCTAGACTTTTCGGTCGATTTTCGTACCCATCGACAAAAATATGCCAAAATCTGTATTTTCGGACTAGACGATGGCTAGTGTTTGAATTTTGACGGGCAACTTGAACCACAGTTATAAATTTTGGGGAAAAATGATATAAGGGTCTCCCAGTCCTCGATTTCACCAGGACTTTTCGATCGATTTTCGTACCAACCGACTAAAATGGAACAAAATTCGTATTTTCGAACAAAACGATGGTTAGTGTTTGAAATCTTGCACGGAACCTGAAACAGAGTTATAAATTTTGAAAAAGAATGTTATAATGCTCTCCCGGTCCTCGATTTCATCTAGACTTTTCGGGCGATTTTTGTATCACCTGACAAAAATGGACCAAAATTCGTATTTTCTTACAAGATGATGACGAGTGTTTGAAATCTGATGCAGAACCTGAAACACATTTATAAATTTTGGAGAAGAATGCGATAAGGGTATCCTAGTCCTCGATTTCATCTGGTCTTTTCGGGCTATTTTTGTACCACCCGACAAAAATAGAAAGAAAATCGTATTTTCGGACCACACGATGACTAGTGTTTGAAATCTGGCGCGGAACCCGAAACAAAGTTATAAATTCTGGAGAAGAATGCTATAATGGTCTCACGATCGTCGATTTCATCGGGACATTTCAGGTGATTTTCGTACCACCTGACAAAAATGGACCAAAATCGGGTGGTACGAAAATCCCCGATTTCAACTAGACTTTTCAGGAAATTTTCGTACTACCCGACAAAAATGGCACAAAATTCGTATTTTTAGACCAAATGATGGCTAATGTTCAAAATATGACCCGAAACACAATTATAAATTTAGGAGAAGAATGCTTTGTAATTATTACATTATATGACAACTCTATTTTATTAAATGTTATTATTATATTCATTTTATAGTTTTACTACATAACGAAGATAATAGAAACGTATAATAAAATAGAGTTGTCAAGTAAAGTAATAATTACATATTTATTTAACAACTCTATTTTATTATTATCATTGCTATGAAGTAAAACTATAAAACAAAGATAATAATAACATATAACAAAATTGAGTTGTAAAATAAATATGTAATTATTACTTTATTTGACAACTCTATTTTATTATATGATACTATTATCTTCGTCACGTAGTTGTACTTTATAACGAAGATAATAGAAACATATAATAAAATATAGAGTTATGTAATCAAGTACAACTACAAAACGAAGATAATAATAATAACATTATTAAAGAAGATTAGAATAACATATAATAAAATATTATTTTCAAATAAAGTTATAATTACATCTTTATTTGACAACTATATTTCATTATATGTTATTATTATGATCGTTTTGTAGTAATATTTTGCAATGAAGATAACCCTATATACTATAACCCGAACCTCAAACCCAAAACCTTAAACCTTAAATCCTAAACCTTAAACCCTAAACACTAAACCCAAAATCCTGAACCTTAATCCCTAAACGTGATTTCTTAAACCCTAAACACCCTAACACATTGAACCCTAATAAAATAAAGATGTAACTATTACCTTATTTGACATCTCTATTCATTATATATTTGTTATAAGGTTAAACTATAAAATGAAGATAATAATAGCATAAATTAAATTAGAGTTGTCAAATAAAGTAATAATTACATATTTATTTGACAAATCTATTTTATTATATGTTACGGATTTTAGTCCATTTTTGTCGGGTGGTACAAAAATCACCCAAAAAGTCCAGATGAAAATGAGCAGCGGGAGAAAATTTTAGCATGCTTCTCCTAAATTTATAATTGTGTTTTGGGTTAGATTTCAAACACTAGCCATCGTCTGGTCAGAAAATACAAATTTTAGTCCATTTTTGTCGGGAGTTACCAAAATCGCCCAAAAAGTCTAGATGAAATCGAGGACTAGGAGACCCTTATAGAATTCTTCTCCTAAATTTATAACTCTATTTCAGGTTTTGCGTCAGATTTAAAACACTAACCATCGTTTGGTCTGAAACTACAGACTTTAGTCCATTTTTGTTGGGTGGTACGAAAATTGCCAGAAATGTCCAGATGAAATCAAGGACCGGGAGACCCTTATAGCATTCTTCTAAAAAATTTATAACTGTTTTTCAGGCTCTGCGCCCAATTATAAACACTAGCCATGTTCTTGTCCGAAAATATGAATTTCAATCCATTTTTGTTTGGAGACCCTAATAGCATTCTTCTCCAAAAATTTATAATCATGTTTCGGGTTCCGCATCAAAATTCAAACACTAACCATCGTCTAATCCGAAAATACAGATTTTAGTCAATTTTTGTCGAGCGGTACGAAAATTGCCCCAAAAGTGCACATAAAATTGAGGACCAAGATACCCTTAAAGCATACTTCAAAAAATTTATTACTATGATTCAGGTTCTGAGTCAAATTTCAAACACTAGCTATAGTCTTGTTCAAAAATACGAAATTCGGTCCATTTTAGTCGGGTGGAATGAAAATCACCCGAAAATACCAGATAAAATAGATGACCGGGAGACCCTTACAACATTCCTCTCCTAAAAATATAACAGTGTTTCAGATTCCGAGTCAGATTTCAAACACTAGCCATCGTCTGGTCCGAAAATATAGATTTTGGTCTATTTTTGTCAAGGGGTACGAAAATCGTCCGAAAAGTCTAGATGAAATCGACGACCGAGAGACCCTTATAGCATTCTTCTTCTAAATTTATAACTGTAATTCGTGTTCCATGTCCGATTTCAAACACTTGCCATCGTCTGGTCCGAAAATACGGATTTCAATCCATTTTAGTCTAGTGGTATGAAAATCGCCTGAAATTAATATATGTGTTTCGGGTTCCACGTCAAATTTCAAACACTAGCCCTCGTCTGGTCCGAAAATACAGATTTCGGTCAATTTTTGTTAGGTGGTACGAAAATTGCCCCAAAAGTCCAGATGAAATCAAGGACAAAAAGACTCTTACAGCATTCTTCTCCTAAATTTATAGATTTATACCCGGTTCCGCGTCAGATTTCAAACACTAGCCATCGTCTTGTTGGAAATTATGGATTTCCGTCCATTTTTGTCGGGGTGTACGAAAATCACCCGAAAAATATAGCTGAAATCGAGGATCGGGTGACCCTTATAGCCTTCTTCTCCTAAATATATAACAATGTTTCCAATTTCGGGTCAGATTTCAAACACTAGCCATCGTCTGGTCTGAAAATACATATTTTGGTCCATATTTTTGTCGAGGGGTTCGAAAATTGCACGAAAATTCCAGATGAAATCGAGGACCGAGAGACCCTTATAACATTCTTCATCTAAATTTATAACTGTGTATAGGTATCCGCTTCGGAATACAAACACAAGCCTTTATCTTGTTCGAAAATATGAATTTCAGTCCATTTTAGTCGAGTGGTACGAAAATCACCCGAATAGTCCAGATGAAAACGACGACTGGGAGACCCATGTAGCATTCTTCTCAAAAATTTATAACTGTGTTTCAGTTTTCGCGCCAGATTTCAAACACTAGTCATCGTCTGGTTCGAAAATACAAATTTCGGTCCATTTTTTGTCGTGTGGTAGAAAAATCGCCCGAAAAGTCCAAATGAAATTTAGGACCGAGAGACCATTATAACATTCTTCTCCAAAATTTATAATTGAGTTTCGGGTTCCGCTTCATATTTCAAACACTAGCAATCATCTTGTTCGAAAATATGGATTTCGTTCGATTTTTAGTCGGGTAGTACGAAAATCACCCGAAAAGTACAGATGAAATCGAGGACCTGGAGACCCTGATAGCATTCTTCTCCTAATTATGTAACAGTATTTTGGATTCCGAGTCAGAT
This sequence comes from Cicer arietinum, assembly GCF_000331145.2. NCBI lineage: Eukaryota > Viridiplantae > Streptophyta > Magnoliopsida > Fabales > Fabaceae > Cicer > Cicer arietinum. The sequence goes on from NC_021162.2 coordinate 11,255,526, forward strand.
TTCAAACACTAGCCATCGCCTGGCCCGAAAATATAGATTTTGGTCTATTTTTGTCGAGGGGTACAAAAATCGCCCAAAAAGTCCAGATGAAATCGACGACCGAAAAGTCCAAGCCAGATGAAATCGAGGGCCGGGATACCCTTATAGCATTCTTCTCCAAAATTTATAATTGTGTTTCAGGTTCTGCGTCAAACTACAAACACTAGCCAGCTTCTGTTCCAGAAATACTAATTTCGGTCCATTTTTGTTAGGTGGTATGAATATCGCCTGAAAAGTCCAGATTAAATCGAGGATGGGGAAACCCTTATAGCATTCTTATCCAAAATTTATAACTATGTTTCAGGTTCCATGGCAGATTTCAAACACTAGCTATCGTCTGGTTCAAAAATACAGATTTTGGTCCATTTTTGTTGAGGGGTACGAAAATTGCACGAATAGTCCAGTTGAAATCGAGGAGAAGAATATTCTTTGTAGCATTCTTCTCCTAAATTTATAACTGAGTTTCGGGTTCTACATCAAATTCTCAAACACTAGCCATCGTCTGGTCCAAAAATACGAATTTCGGTCCATATTTGTCGTGTGGTACGAAAATTTCCTAAAAAAAACCAGAGAAATCAAGGACTGGGAGACCCTTAAAGCAATCTTCTCTAAAATTTATAATTGTGTTTCGGGTTCCACATCAAATTTCAAACACTAGCCCTCGTCTGGTCCAAAAATACAGATTTCAGTCCATTTTTGTTAGGTGGTACGAAAATCGCCCAAAAAATCCAGATGAAATTGAGGACTAGAAGACTCTTATAACATTCTTCTCCTAAATTTATAAATGTATATCGGGTTCCGCTTCAGATTTCAAAAACTAGCCATCGTCTAGTTGGAAATTACGGATTTCCGTCCATTTTTGTCGGGGTGTACGAAAATCACTCGAAAAGTCGATATAAAATCGAGGATCTGGTAACCCTTTAAGCATTCTTCTCCTAAATATATAACAATGTTTCTCATTTCTGGTCAGATTTCAAACACTAGCCATCGTCTGGTCTAAAAATACATATTTTGGTCCATTTTTCTGCAAATACACTAGCCATCGTCAAGATGAAATTGAAGACCGAGAGACCCTTATAACATTCTTCATCTAAATTTATAAATGTGTATCGTGTTCCGCTTCAAAATTCGGTCCATTTTAGTCGAGTGGTACGAAAATCGCCCGAAAAGTCAAGATGAAATCGACGACCTGGAGAACCTTAAAGCATTCTTCTGTGTTAGATATCAAACACTAGCCATCGTCTGGTGCGAAATACAGATTTCGGTTTATTTTTGTCGAATGGTACGAAAATCGCCCGAAAAGTCGAGATAAAATCGAGGACCGAGAGACCGTTATAACATTCTTGTTATAAAATTATAACTGTGTTTCGGGTTCCGCGTCAGAATTCAAATACTAGCCATAGTCTTTTTCGAAAATACGGATTTCGGTCCATTTTAGTTGGATCATATGAAAATAGCTCGAAAAGTCAAGATTAAATCGAGGACAAGAAGACCCTTATAGCATTCTTCTCCAAAATTAGGAGACTCTATTTCGGGTTCTGCATCAGAATTCAAACACTATCCATCGTCCTTTTTGAAAATACGGATTTCGGTCCATTTTTGTCGGGTGGTACAAAAATCGCCCAAAAAGTCTAGATCAAATCGAGGACCTGAAGATCCTTATAGCATTCCTCTTCAAAATTTATAATTGTATTCCGGGTTCCGAGTCAGATTTTATACACTAGCCATAGTCTTGTTCGAAAATACGAATTTTGATCCATTTTAGTTAGGTGGTATGAAAATCGCCCGAAAAGTCCAGATGAAATCGAAGACTGGGAGACCCTTATAGCATTCTTCTCCAAAATTTATAACTGTGTTTCGGGTTCCGTGCCAAGTTTTCAAACACCAACCATCGTTATGTTCGAAAATACAAATTTAGTTCGATGTAGTCGGGTGGTTCGAAAATCCCCCGAAAGGTCCAGATGAATTCTAGGACCGGGAACCCTTATATAATTCTTCTCAAAATTTTATAATTATGTTTCAGGTTCCGCGTCAGATTTCAAACACTAGCCATAGTCTAGATGAAATCGATGACTGGGAAACCCTTTATAGCATTCTTCTCCAAAACTTGTAACTGTGTTTCGAATTTCGAGCCAGATTTCAGACACTAGCAATCGTTTGGTCTGAAAATACGAATTTCGGTCCATTTTTGTGAGGTGGTATGAAAATCTCCCAAAAAGACCAGAAGAAATCGAGGACCAAGAGACCCTTAGAGCATTCTGCTCCTAAATTTATAATTGTGTTCCGAATTCTATGTCGGATTTCAAACACTAGCCATTGTTTTGTTCAAAAATACGAATTTCAGTACCTTTTAGTCGGGTGGTACGAAAATCACTCGAAAATACCAGATGAAATCGAGGACCGGGAAACCCTTATAACATTCTTGTCCTAAATTTATAACAGTGTTTCAGATTCCGAGTTAGATTTCAAACACTAGCCATCGTCTAGCCCGAAAATATAGATTTTGGTCCATTTTTGTCGAGGGACACGAAAATCGCCTGAAAAGTCCAGATGAAATCGACGACTGAGAGACCCTTATAGCATTCTTCTTCTAAATTTATAATTGTATTTCGGGTTCCATGTCAAATTTCAAAACACTAGCCATCGTCTGGTCCGAAAATACGGATTTCAATCCATTTTAGTCTAGTGGTATGAAAATCGCCCATAAAGTCCAGATGAAATCGAGGACCAGGAGACCCTTATAGCATTCTGCTCCAAAATTTATAACTGTATTTCAGGTTCCACGTCAAATTTCAAATAATTGCCCTTGTTTGTTCCGGAAATACTGATTACGGTCCATTTTTGTGGGGTGGTTTGAAAATCGCTCAAAATGTCCAGATGACATCAAGGACCGGGAAACCCTTATAGCATTCTTATCCAAAATTTATAACTTTGTTCCGGGTTTCGCGACAGATTTCAGACACTTGCTATTGTCTGGTTCGAAAATATAGATTTTGGTCCTTTTATTTTTAGGGGTACGAAAATTGCTAGAAAAGTCCAGATGAAATCGAGGAGAAGAAGATTGTTGTAGCATTCTTCTCCTAAATTTATAACTGAGTTTCAGGTTCTGGGTCAGATTTTCAAACACTATCCATGGTCTCGTCCAAAAATACGAATTTCAGTCCATATTTGTCGGGTGGTACGAAAATCGCATAAAAAGTCCAGATGAAATCGAGGACCAAATGACACTTAAAGCATTCTTCTCATAAATTTATAACTATGTTTCAGGTTCGGTGTCAAATTTCAAACACTAGCCATCGTTTGGTCTGAAAATACAGATTTTGGTCTATTTTTGTCGAGGGGTACGAAAATTTCCCGAAAGGTCCAGATGAAATCTAGGACCGGGAGACCCTTATAACATCCATCATCTAAATTTATAACTGTATATCGGATTATACGTCAGCATACAAACACAACACATCGTCTTGTTCGAAAAGACGAATTTTGGTCCATTTTAGTCGGGTGGTACGAAAATCTCCTGAAAAGTCCATATGAAATCGAGGACCTAGAGAACCTTAAAGCATTCTTCTCCTAAATATATAATAGTGTTTCAGATTCGACGTCAGAAATCAAATACTAGCCATCGTCTGGTCCTAAAATACAGATTTTGGTCCTTTTTGTCGCGGGGTACGAAAATCTCCCGAAAAGTCTAGATCAAATCGAGGACCGAGAGACCCTTATAGCATTCTTCTTCTAATTTTATAATTGTGTTTTGAGTTCTGCGTTAGATCTCAAACAATAACAATCGTCTTGTTCGAAAATACGGATTTTGGTGCATTTTAGTCGGGTGGTACGAAAATCGATAAAAAAGTCCAAATGAAATCTAGGACCAGGAGACCCTTATATCATTCTTCTCCAAAATTTATAATTTTGTTTTGGGCTCCACGTCAGATTTCAAACACTAGCCAGAGTCTTTTTTCGAAAATACGGATTTCGATCCATTTTAGTTGGATCGTATGAAAATTGCCCGAGAAGTCCAAATGAAATCGAGGACCGGGAGACCCTTGTAGCATTCTTCACCAAAATTTAAAATTGTGCTTCGGGTTTCGCGCCAGATTTCAAATACTAGCAATCAGCAATCATCTTGTTCGAAAATATGGATTTCGGTCCATTTTTTGTCGTGTGGTAGAAAAATCGCCCGAAAAGTCCAAATGAAATTTAGGACCGAGAGACCCTGATATCATTCTTCTCCAAAATTTATTACTGGTTTTTAGATTCCGCGCCAGATTTCAGGCACTTGCCATCGTTTGGTTCAAAAATATAGATTTCAGTCATTTTTTATTGAGAGGTAAGAAAATCGCCTGAAAAGCCCAGATGAAATCGAGGATCATAGCAGTCTTCTCTTAAATTTATGAATGTGTTCCCAATTCAATGTCGGATTTCGGTTCATTTTTGGTACGAAAATCGCCGGAATAGTCCAGATGAAATCGAGGACTAGGAGACCCTTATAGAATTCTTTTCCTAAATATATAACAGTATGACGGGTTCCAAATCAGATTTCAAACACTAGCCATCGCCTAGTCCTATAATACAGGTTTTGGTCTATTTTTAAAGAGGGTGGTAAGAAAATCGCCCAAAATATCTAGCTGAAATCGAGGACCGAGAGACCCTTTTAACATTCTTCTCTAGAAACTCCTTATTTTTCTTCTAAACCTCCTAAAACTCCCCAGCTGAATGGTTTGAAATCTGATGCCGAACCCAAAACACTATTAGATATTTAGGAGAATACTGCTATAAGGGTATCTCAGTCCTCGATTTCATCTGGACTTTTCGTGATTTTCGTAATACTCGACAAAAATGGACCAAAATCCGTATTTTCGAACAAGACGATGGCTAGTGTTTGAAATTTGACGTGGAACCAGAAACACATTTATAAATTTAGGAGAAGAATGCTATAAGAGTCTCCTGGTCCTCGATTTCATATGGACATTTTTGGCGATTTTCGTACCACCCGACTAAAGTGGATCAATTTTCGGGCTTTTGAACAAAATGATGGCTAGTGTTTGAAATCTGAAGCGGAACCCGAAACACAGTTACAAATTTAGAAGAAGAATGCTTTAAGGGTCTCTCGGTCGTCGATTTCATTTGGACTTTTCGGGGGATTTTCGTATACCTCTACAAAAATGGATCAAAATCTGTATTTTCGGGCCAGACGATGGCTAGTGTTTAAAATCTAATGCTGAATCCGAAACACAATTATATATTTAGGAGAAGAATTCTATAAGGGTCTCCCGGTCCTCGATTTCATCTAAACTATTCGCGCGAGTTTCGTACCCCTCGGCAAAAATGGACAAAAATGGACCAAAATCCGTATTTTCGAACAAGACGATGGCTAGTGTTTGAAATTTGACGTGGAACCAGAAACACATTTATAAATTTAGGAGAAGAATGCTATAAGAGTCTCCTGGTCCTCGATTTCATATGGACATTTTTGGCGATTTTCGTACCACCCGACTAAAGTGGATCAATTTTCGGGCTTTTGAACAAAATGATGGCTAGTGTTTGAAATCTGAAGCGGAACCCGAAACACAGTTACAAATTTAGAAGAAGAATGCTTTAAGAGTCTCTCGGTCGTCGATTTCATTTGGACTTTTCGGGGGATTTTCGTATACCTCTACAAAAATGGATCAAAATCTGTATTTTCGGACCAGACGATGGCTAGTGTTTAAAATCTAATGCTGAATCCGAAACACAATTATATATTTAGGAGAAGAATTCTATAAGGGTCTCCCGGTCCTCGATTTCATCTAAACTATTCGCGCGAGTTTCGTACCCCTCGGCAAAAATGGACAAAAATCTGTATTTTCGGACCAAACGAGGGTTATTTTGTGAAATTTGATGCGGAACCCAAAACACAGTTATAAATTTGGGAGAACAATGCAATAAGGGTCTCCCGATCCTCGATATCATCTGGACTTTTCGGGCAATTTTTGTACAACTCGACTAAAATGTACCGTAATCCGTATTTTCGAACAAGACGATGGCTAGTGTTTAAAATCAGACACGAAACCCGAAAAGCAGTTGTAAATTTAGGGAAAAATGCTATAAGTCTTCTAGTCCTTGATTTCATCTTGAAATTTCGGGCAATTTTCGTGCCACCTAACTAAAATGGACCGATATACGTATTTTAGAACAAGATGATGGCTAGTGTTTAAAATCTGACGCGGAACCCGAATCACATTTATAAATTTAGAAGAAGAATACTATAAGGGTCTCTCGGTCCTTGATTTTATTTGGACTTTTCGGGCAATTTTCGTACCCCTCGGACAAAAATGGACCTATAAGTGTTTGTAATTTGACGCGTAACCCAAAACACTATTATATATTTATGAGAAGAATGCTATAAGGGTCTCCCGGTCCTCAATTTCATCTAGAATTTTAGGGCGATATTTGTACCACATAACAAAAATGGTCCGAAATCCATATTTTCGAACAAGACGATGGATAGTGTTTGAAATCTTACATGTAACCCGTAATATAGTTATAAATTTAGGAGAAGAATGCTATAAGAGTCTCCTGGTCCTGGATTTCATCTGGACATTTCAGGTGATTTTCGTACCACACGACTAAATTGGATCGAAATCCGTATTTTTGAACAAGACGATGGCTAGTGTTTGAAATATGAAGCATAACTCGAAACACATTTATAAAATTAGAATAAGAATGCTATAAGAGTATCTTTGTCCTCGATTTCATATGGACTTTTCGTACCCCTCCACAAAAATTGACCAAAATATGTATTTTCGGACCAGACAATGGCTAGTGTTTGAAATTTGACGAGGAACATGACACAAGGTTATATATTAAGGGGAAGAATGCTATAAGGGTTTCACGTTCCTCAATCTAATCTAAACTTTTCGGGCGATTTTTGTATCACCCGACAAAAATGGAAAGAAATCTGTATTTTTAAACAAGACGATGCCTAGTGTTTGAAATCTGACGTTGTGAAGATATTATCAGCTTTTTTGTATCAAAACTAGTGGTATTATATGGAATCTGAATCACATTTATAAATTTAGGATAATAATTCTATAAGGGTCTCCCGATCCTAGATTTCATCTGGACTTTTTAGGCGATTTTCGTACCACTTGAATAAAATGAATTGAAATTCGTATTTTCGTACTAGACGATGTCTAGTTTTTGAAATTTGACATGGAAACCTAAATACAGTTATAAATTTAGAACAAGAATGCTATAAGGGTCTCTCGGTCGTCGATTTCACTGGACTTTTCGGGCGATTTTTGTACCCCTCGACAAAAATGGACCAAAATCTATATTTTCGGACCAGACGATGGCTAGTGTTTGAAATCTGACCCGGAATCCGAAACACTATTATATATTTAGGAGAACAATGCTATAAGGGTGTCCCGATCCTCGATTTTATCTGGTATTTTCGGGTGATTTTCGTACCACCCGACTAAAATGGACCGAAATTCGTTTTTTTGAAAGAAAAAAAACAATGGCTAGTGTTTGAAATCCGACACGGAACTCGGAACACATTTACAAATTTAGGAGAAGAATGCTATATGGGCCTCTCGGTCCTTGATTTCATCTAGACTTTTCAAACGATTTTCTTACCCCTCGACAAAAAAAGACCGAAATCTATATTTTCGGACCATACGATGGCAAGTGTCTGAAATCTGATGCAGAACCTAAAAACCAGTAATAAATTTTGGAGAAGAATGCTATCGGGGTCTCCTGGTCCTCGATTTCATCTGGACGTTTCAGGTAATTTTTGTACCACCCGACAAAAAAGGGACCAAAATTTGTATTTTCGAACAAGATAATTGCTAGTGTTTGAAATCTGACGCGAAACCCGAAACTTATTTATAAATTTAGGAGAAGAATGATATAGGGGTCTCCTGGTCCTCGATTTCATCTAGGCTTTTCGGGCGATTTTTGTACCTCCCGACCATAATGGACCGAAATTCATATTTTTGAAAAAGACAATTGCTAGTGTTTGAAATCTGAGGCAGAACCCGAAACTCAGTTATAAATTTAGGATAAGAATGCTATAAGGGTTTCCTGGTCCTCGATTTCATTTGGTCTTTAAGGGAGATTTTCGTACCACCTGACAAAAATGGACCGAAATTCATATTTTCGGACCAGACGATGGCTAGTGTTTGAAATTTGGTGCAAAACCCGAAACACAATTATAAATTTTGGAGAAGAATGCTATAAGGGTCTCTTGGTCCTCGATTTCATCTGGACTTTTCGGGCAATTTTCGTACCCCTCTACAAAATTGGACTAAAATCTGTATTTTTAGACCAGACTTGGGCTAGTGTTATAAATCTTGTGCGGAACTCGTATCACAGTTATAAATTTTGGAGAAGAATGATATAAGGGTCTCCCGGTCCTATATTTTGGGCGATATCCTAAATTTTGGAGAAGAATGATATCCAAAATTTTGGGTGATTTTCATACGATCCAACTAAAATGGACTAAAATGGTCGTCGATTGCTAGTGTTCAAAATCTGACGCATAACCCGAAACTTAGTAATAAATTTAGGAGAAGAATGATATAAGGGTCTCCCGGTCCTCGATTTCATCTTGGCTTTTCGGGCGAATTTTGAATTAACCGACAAAAATGGACCGAAATCCGTATTTTTTAACAAGACAATTTCTAGTGTTTGACATCTGAGACAGAACCTGAAACTCAGTTATAAATTTAGGGGAAGAATGCTATAAGGGTCTCCCGGTCCTCAATTTCATCTGGGCTTTTCGGGCAATTTTTGTACAACCCGACAAAAGTGGACCGAAATCCGTATTTTTGAACAAGACAATTGCTAGTGTTTGAAATCTGAGATATAACCCGAAACTCAATTATAAATTTAGGATAAGAATGCTATAAGGGTCTCCTGATCCTCGATTTCATCTTGTCTTTTCGGGCGATTTTCGTATCATCCGGCAAAAAGGGACCGAAATAAGTATTTTCGGACCTGATGATGGTTAGTGTTTATAAATTTGTCGCGAAACCTGAAACACAGTTATAAATTTTGGAGAAGAATGCTATTAGGTTATCTCGGTCCTCGATTTCATCTGGACTTTTCGAGCGATTTTCGTACCCCTCGACAAAAATGGACTAAAATCTGTATTTTCGGGCCAGACTTGGGCTAGTGTTCGAAATCTAGCGCGGAAGTCGAAACACATTAAATTTTTTTGAAGAATAATGCTATAAGGGTCTCCCTGTTGAGACAAAATCTCAATTTAATATTTTGATGAAAACAAACAAAAAGTTAATTAAGAATGTTAATTATGATTCTAAATGTTATGTTAATTTAACTTGTGCTTTTGAGTGAATTTAATTAAGAATAGAATCAAGCAAAGCAAAGAAAACAGCAACAAGTAGGAATCTAAAACATAGAAAGATCTCCAGCTTCAAAAAAGTTCATCACAACATGTTGATCAAACTTTTTCTACCTCTTTAATAAAGAGTCTGCAGTGCAAATTTGTTCATATCTAATCAGTACATGGCAAGGAACAAGTAGGAATCATCCAGACTCAAAAAGGCTATTTGGTCTCAAAGATCCAAGGACTCAAAGACAGACAAAAATCATGACAGTCTGCAAACTCCAAAAATCAAATGTCAAGAAAGTTCGATCAATCTGGGCATATGACAAGACAATAACAAAGGAAATACAGAACGTTTAAAACGGGAACTCCAGAATGATTTTTGAAGCTCAAGAAAGTTCAAACTGACAAACCAAGAACATTAATCATTCTCCGTTTTTCTGCACAGAGACAGCAGCTCTGTTTCTCTCTATTTTGATCTGCAATTCTTCTCCAACCTTCTCTAGCTACACTCAAGACTCAAGGCAGATAATGTACCATCCAAGATCAATGAAGAAACGTCAAAGAAAGGACAGAAATGCTTTAAATGCTAAACCATTAAAAGTCAAAAAGCTATTTCAAAGAAGGATTATTTTTATTCTAAAATAATGTTTCAGTCAAAAAGAAAAGTCTCTCCAACAGCTCTTGTACCTTCACTCAAGTACATCTACAACCTATAAATAGAAGGCCATTATCCCGATTCTATGTAAGAAATTCAAGTGCTAAGTAATCAACAATTAGACAATCACACTTAAGCTTGAAATTCTGCAAAACAGAGGCAACATCATTTTCTGCAAATCTCGAAACAGCCACTACTGCACATTCACATATCAGCTGTGAAATTGTCATTAGATACTATGTAAAGAATCTATTCTCAAACAAGAGTTGAGTAATATCAGATTCTGTCAAATTCAATCATTTGTAAAAACTCAAACTATAAGAGTTTCTTTATAGTTTGTTTAAGATTGCTTCCTATCAAGGTTAGATAGGTGTTGTAATTGCTTACTGGGTGGAAAATAATTAAGGTGGAAATAGATCAAGGTTGATCTATTCTAGGTGTTGTAAGATTAAGAAGGCTCTTCGTTTTAAACACTTAGTGGAAAATCTCACAGTGTGAGGACTGGACGTAACCCACGTTGGGTGAACCAGGATAAATCTTTGTGTGGTATTCTCTTTCCTATCTCTTTTCTTATTATACTGCATTGATCATTTAAGATAAAATAGAAACTGACTTTCTGCTAATCTAAGAACGTTCTCTGTTTTATAACATAAACCAAGAACGTTCTCCGTTTTCTGTTTTCATAACCAAGATCATTCTTGAGTTATTTTCTTAAGTTTGAATAGGAATTTTTAAAGGCACATTTACAATTCAAGCTACTGAAAATGAACTTCTTAGAAATGACTTGTCAAATTTTACTAAAGCTACTGAAACCTTTCAAAAAATCATGGGATCTCAAGTGGGAATATTTGATAGAGCTGTTCTTGGTTTTGATAAAACTCAAAAAACGAAAATATATGAAAACTTTTTTGTTCCGAAAAGAAAAGAGGATAAATGCAAACCCAAATGCTCATATTGTAAGAAACTTGGACATCTGGAATTTGCTTGCTATTTTAGAAAAAGAGATGAAAAGATTGAAAGCAAAAAGTTGATTAAAAGAGAAGATCGTTCTGCTAAACCAGTGTTGAAAAATCTGCAAAAAGGAGAACGTTCTCCATGCTGTTCTCAAAACGGAGAAAGTTCCAAAATGAACGCTGAACCTTCTGCAGAAAATCTGGGAAAAAGGGAACGATCTGGAATTTCAGCAAAATCAATTTTAAATCCGTGTAAAACTCAGATTTTGAAACCTTATCGAAGATCAACAACAAAGTTTTCCTATTATTCCAAAAATGGTCACTTTGAATCAACTTGTTATTTTAAAAAGAGATCAAGTTTTAAAAAATCTTCTAAAAGAAGATATACTAACCATCAAGGACCCAAACAAATATGGGTACCAAAATCATTACTAACTTGTGATGTAGGAACACCATCCAACAATCAAGAGAGAACAATGATACATGGACAAGGCATGCTCAAGACACTTGAATGGAAAAGTGTGATGCCTTCTCTCATTACAAAAGTTTGGAGTTCCTTTAACCTTTGGAAACATTAAAACAAAGGAGATGAAGAAGAAGAATATTTTGGACAGCAGCAACAAAATGCTTTCTAGAAGACCGAGATAAATAATCAGTCTCTGTTTCATTCTTCTCATAAAAGCTGGAGAACGATAAAGGCAAAATCTAAGAGAATGATCAATTTAAGCAAAAAGGTTCATTCTGGAAGCAGTACCAGAACATTCTGCCGAAGAGATAAACATTCTCCAGAAAAGCAGAACATTCTGCAGAAGAGCAGAAAAATCTGCAGAAGAGGAGAACATTCTGCAGAAGAGCAGAACATTCTGCAGAAGAGCAGAACATTCT
>NC_021162.2:11267782-11283621 GCF_000331145.2 Cicer arietinum
TATCATGTTCAAATTAAAATATTGTCTTTTGTGAAAGAAGGCAAAAGAGCAAAGAGACATCTTGCTTGGGTTTTGGAATTTTGAATTTTTAAAGGATATCAATTTCAATATATTCAGGGGGAGTTTTTAGAAAATGTTATTTTTCTTAAAACTTGAATCTACTCATTGTTTTCTATGTGTAGTATACATTTCCTTTGTATTCCCTAATCTTTTTGTGTTGACAAAGGGGGAGAATTATTTTAGATTTTATGTTGGTTCAAAAATATTAAGCATATTCTGAGGGGGAGTTTTTAAGCTCTCTTTGATTAAAAATAGAATCAAAATTAAAATCTAAATTAACATGTTTGTCATCATCAAAAAGGGGGAGATTGTTGAGACAAAATCTCAATTTAATGTTTTGATGAAAACAAACAAAAAGTTAATTAAGAATGTTAATTATGATTCTAAATGTTATGTTAATTTAACTTGTGCTTTCGAGTGAATTTAATTAAGAACAGAATCAAAGCAAAGCAAAGAAAACAGCAACAAGAACATTAAAACAGAGAAAGATCTCCAACTTCAAAAAAGTTCATCACAGCATGTTGATCAAACTTTTTCTACCTCTTTAATAAAGAGTCTGCCGTGGAAATTTGTTCATATCTAATCAGTACATGGCAAGGAACAAGTAGGAATCATCCAGACTCAAAAAAGCTATTTGGTCTCAAAGATCAAAGGACTCAAAGACAGACAAAAATCATGACAGTCTGCAAACTCCAAAAATCAAATGTCAAGAAAGTTCGATCAATCTGGGCATATGACAAGACAATAACAAAGGAAATACAGAACGTTTAAAACAGGAACTCCAGAATGATTATTGAAGCTCAAGAAAGTTCAAACTGACAAACCAAGAACATTAATCATTCTCCGTTTTTCTGCAAAGAGACAACAACTCTATTTCTCTCTGTTTTGATCTGCAATTCTTCTCCAACCTTCTCTAGCTACACTCAAGACTCAAGGCAGATAATGTACCATCCAAGATCAATGAAGAAACGTCAAAGAAAGGAAAGAAATGCTTTAAATGCTAAACCATTAAAAGTCAAAAAGCTATTTCAAAGAAGGATTATTTTTATTCTAAAATAATGTTTCAGTCAAAAAGCAAAGTCTCTCCAACAGCTCTTGTACCTTCATTCAAGTACATCTACAGCCTATAAATAGAAGGCCATTATCCAGATTCTAAGTAGGGTTCTCCATGCTGTTCTCTGTTTTATAACATAAACCAAGAACGTTCTCCGTTTTCTGTTTTCATAACCAAGATCATTCTTGAGTTATTTTCTTAAGTTTGAACAGGAATTTTTAAAAGGCACATTTACAATTCAAACCCCCCTTTCTTGTAAATCGATATTTTTACTTCACTCCCGGTCCTCGATTTCATCTAGACTTTTCGGGCGATTTTCATATGATCCAACTAAAATGGACCGAAATCCGTATTTTCGAACAAGGTGATTGCTATTGTTTGAAATCTGACACAGAACCCGAAACCTAGTTATAAATTTAGGAAAAGAATGCTATAAGGGTCTCCCGGTCCTCGATTTCATATGGGCTTTCGGGCGATTTTTGTACCCCACAACAAAAATGGACCGAAATCCGTATTTCTTAACAAGACAATTGCTAATGTTTGAAATCTGAGGCGGAACACGAAACTCAGTTATAAATTTAGGAGAAGAATACTATAAGGGTCTCCCGGCCCTCGATTTAATCTCGGCTTTTGGGCGATTTTTGTACTACCCTACAAAAATGAACTGAAATCCTTATTTTTGAACAAGACAATTGCTAGTCTTTGAAATCTGAGGCAGAACTTGGAACTCAATTATAAATTTTGGATAACAATGCTATAAGAGTCTTCTGGTCCTCGATTTCATGTGGACTTCTCGGGTGATTTTCGTACCCCTCGACAAAAGAGGACTAAAATCTGTATTTTCGGACCAGACAATGGCTAGTGTTTGAAATCTAGAGCGGAACTCGAAACACAATTATAACTTTTGGAGAAGAATGCTATAAGGGTCTCCTGGTCCTCGATTTCATCTGGACTTTTCAGGCGATTTTCATAAGATCCAACTAAAATGCACCGAAATCTGTATTTTCGAAAAACATTATTGCTAGTGTTTACAATCTGACGCAGAACCCGAAACACAATTATATATTTTGGAGAAGAATGATATAACGGTCCTAGATTTCATCTGGACTTTTTGGGAGACTTTCGTACCACCAGACAAAAATGGACCAAAATCCGTATTTTCAAACAAGACGATTGTTAGTGTTTGAAATCTGCACAGAACCCGAAACACAGTTATAAATTTAGAAGAAGAATGCTATAAGGGTCTCTTAGTCCCCGATTTCATCTAGAATTTTCCTGCGATTTTCGTACCACCTGACAAAAAAGAACCGAAATCCGTTTTTTCGGAATAAACGACGGCTAGTGTTTGAAATATGACAAGAAACCCGAAGCACAGTTATAAATTTTGGAGAAGAATGTTATAAGGGTCTCCAAGTCCTCGATTTCATCTTGACTTTTCAGGCGATTTTCGTACCATCGACAAAAAAGGACCGAAACCCGTATTTTCGAACAAAACAATGGTTTGTGTTTGGAATCATATATGGAACCCGACATACAGTTATAAATTTTGGAGAAGAATGCTATAAGGGTCTCCTAGTCCTAGATTTCGTCTAGACTTTTCGGCCGACTTTCGTACCACCGACTAAAATGGACCGAAATTCGTATTTTTGAACAAGACGATTGTTAGTGTTTGAATTCTGACGCGGAACCCGAAATACAATTATAAATTTAGAAGAAGAAATCTATAAGGATCTCTCGGTCCTCTATTTCATTTGGACTTTTTGGGCGATTTTCGTATTTTTGAACAAGACGATGGCTAGTTTTTAAAATCTGACGCAAAACCTGAAACACAATTATAAATTTAGAAGAAGAATTCTATCAGGCTAGTGTTTGAAATATGACGCAGAACCCGAAGTAGAGTTATATATTTTGGAGAAGAATGCTACTAGGTTTTCCCCGTCATCGATTTCATCTGGACTTTTCAGGCGATTTTCGTAGAATCGACAATAAAGGACCGAAATCCATATTTTTAAAAAAGGCTATGGCTAGTGTTTGAAATATGATGCGGAACCTGATTTTGGACTTTAGTCCTCTTAATCCTAATTTTGACATAATTAACAAACATACAATGTTCATACATCATATGATAAATCTAACATTTTAACTGAGCAAGATTTTAGGAACAACAACTCAACCCTACACACTTGAGACAATTGCTTGGAACTCAAGAAATCAACAAATCTACTGAGTAAATCGATTGGGAAATCGATTTCGTAAAAGGGTTGTAAGGAAACATATTGTTTGTGGTTATACAATCGATTAGGCAATCAACTGGCACAATCAGAAATAAAAATTGTGCAAGTCAGTGGCAACCTGATTTACAGTCTAATCGATTGGCAAATCGATTGTGCACATCACAATGTAAAAACTGATTGAAACAAATCGATTGGGTAAATCACAGGGACAATCCATTTTCTAGGCTAATCGATTGGAAAATCGATTGCTTAAATAATATTTCAAAAGTAACATGACCTGTGACAAACACAATCGATTGGACAATCTATTGTGGAATTTCAATTATGTTAAGGTTTGGTATCAATCAATTGGGAAATCGATTGAACTAAACAACTGGTAAGAACTTTTCAGGAAAATACTACCAAATCGATTGGCACTCCGATTAACATGAAATTAGCTATGTTCCTGTTTTAAACACAATCGATTGGCAAATCGATTAACACAAATATTTGAAATCACAGGGAACTCTCAGTTTGTGGCCAAATCGATTCTATGTATTTGTAAATCAATTATGTGACTTAGTAAATCGATTAAGTAATCGATTGGTGTGACTTTATTATTGGAACAAAACACCTGACATCGATTATGCAATCGATTCATACAAGTATGCACATAATTTACTGAAAAGTGTTTTTAAAAGAATCGATTGGGAAATCGATTGGTTTGGATAGTTTCAAGATTCAAGAAAAACAAGACTCGCGATAATCGATTGGCAAATCGATTAGGCCTGTTTTATAACTTTAATGAATCGATTGGTAAATTGATTTATTAGTTGTTTTTCAGAAACTATATAAACAGTTTTCAATCATTCTCTCAACACAACATTTACAACATATCATAACAGTTGAATACACTTTAGAACACGGAAGAACTCTTAAGAACATATTGATAACATTCTGATATTGCTTTTTCAAATCAAAACCAAAAAGATTATCCATAATCATTGAGAGAGCTGAAAAAGAATTCTTGAGAGAAAAAGACAATGTTCTCATAAACACTCATTGAATAACCAGATTCGTGTGAGATACATTGGTCAAGATTGAAGACACACATTTTGTACTTCTTTTATTTTGTTTGTAACAAATACTCTGTAAAGAAACGACTGCGAAAATTCCAACTAGAAACTGGTGGCAATCTTCTTGAGTGAGAGGTCTCATCAAGAAGGAGTCGAACTTGATCTTGTGTGAGTCTGCCGAGTGACTGCAAGGATCAAGGGGTTAAGCAATAGGAAAGAAATTGAGTTAGATAGATAGGTTTCAAGGAAACTGGAAAATCTGTAAACAAGTCTCAATTCTTTCTATTGAAGAAAAAGCTGAACTCCAGTTGGATTGTCAAGACTGGATGTAGGTTGTCTTATTGACAACTGAACCAGGATAAACCTTGGTGCATTCTATCCCTTATCCTTTTACTTTTAATTGTTAATCTTGTATGCCGCATTATAATTCCGCTGTGTATGAATCTGAATAAATCTTGCATCGTATGATTGTATGTTCGATCTTAATTGTATGCTAGACGTATTCGATTTTCTATATTGCTTTAATTTGTTAAAGACTGATATATTCTGATTATTTCGAGGTCATAATAATCAACAAAACTAGGTTTTAGTAAGCATAATATTGTAAAAAGAGTGAACAATAACTTATATGAAATAACCAGAACACATGGTAGAGAAATTATCTGATTGATTTATAATAAATATCAGACTGGATAAATAATAAATAGAGTGCATCAGACCTCTACAACAAAATATTTGCGACTCTACTTTCACTTAAATACCCATAACGACCCAACTGGATAAATATCCAATGCATTATGGGTAGGTGCAAACTCGATGCCAGTAACTGTATTTCTATCTCATTAGGCTTGCTAGTCTACTTTGAAAGGTCAGAGTGAGTTTTGATGGGCACAGAGATTGCATTTTTATATGCGAAACCATCTCATATGAGAAGAAGTAAAATGTGATGATATCTTTATAGCATAACCATTCAAGAATTACAAAATTATAAATTATGGCAAAAAAAATCAATAAAACATCCAAGCAGAAGCACATCCTAACCTCAGCTTAATGGTCACAAAATAATTATATACTGAGAGTAAATTACAAGTTGCAGAACAAAAATAGAGCTACAAAAACTAAAGGCAAGGAACCAGTCACCAAAACCAGAAAAGCATATGTTGCATGGAATGACAACGAAGAATCCTCTGCCTCTTCACATGAAGAAGACGCAAATCTGTGTCTCATGGCAAATACCGACTCAGAATCAGAAAATGAGGTTAGTTCATAATCTAATCCAACTTATGATGAACTGCAAGAAGCTTTCAATGAACTGCATGATGAGTATGTTAATTCTATTAAACAGTTGATAAGTACAAAGAAAATGTTTGAGCAAATGAAAAATGATCATAAAGAAATGGAAAATTTGTATGAACAACTGAAAAAGGATTCACATGACAAATCTGCAAGATGAATTGAACTTGAAAAAAATGTTGCATCATTAAAATATGATTTATTGAAGTTTGCTAATAGTAAAGATAAACTAAATGTCATACTTAGCAATCAAAGACATGTTAATGAAAAATCTGGTTTAGGATATAAACCCAATATGCATGTTAAAAGAAATAAAAATAGATATGGTATTGGTTATATGCAAACCAGAAATGTCAAACATGGTCAGAAATCTAATATTTCAAAGAGTATGTATGACATCTTTACTAAACCAAACAAACATTCATCCTTTGATGGTAAATGTCATTTCTGTTGCAGAAAGGGACATTTTGTTTCAAATTGCAAATTTAAAAAATTAGCCAATAGAGGATGGAAGCAAGTTTGGGTAGCAAAGAAACCAATTTTTGACACTAACCATCCAGGACCCAATTCAAATTGGGGACCTAAAATAAAATTCTGGTTGTGTGTTACAGGTGTGCTTGACATCCACTAAGCATTCTTGGTATTTAGATAGCGGATGCTCAAAGCACATGACAGGAGACAAATCCAAATTCATGTCCTTGACATTAAAGGAAGGAGGTTATGTCAAATATGGTGACAACAATAGAGGAAAGATTATTGGAATTGGTGACATAGGAAATTAGTCAACTGCAGTAATCAAAAATGTCTTATATGTAGAAGGGCTAAAACACAATCTGCTGAGTATAAGCCAGCTATGTGATAAAGGCTTCCAGGTAAGTTTTTTATCACAATCTTGCATTATTGAGCATAAAGATGACAAACACATAAAGTTAGTTGTTGATAGAATTAATAACATTTATATGTTAGACTTTAATTCTTTGCCAAGTACTATATGTTGCTTGTTATCTAATTCAGATGAGACTTGGTTATGGCATAAACGTATAGCGCATATTCATATAGATCATTTGAATAGACTTGTTAGCAAACAACTAGTTATAGGTCTCCCTAACAAGAAGTTTACTAAGGATAGACTTTGTGACTCCTGTGAGAGAAGCAAACTGGTTAAGACTCCCTTTCCCTCTATAGATATGGTCAAAACTAATAGAGTTTTGCAGTTAGTTCACATGGACCTTTTTGGACCTGCTCAAGTGAAGAGCTTTGGAGGTAACCTTTATGGATATGTGTTGGTTGATGACTATTCCAGGTTCACATGGACATATTTTTTGGCTCATAAGAGTGATGCATTCTCAACTTTTAAGAAATTTGCTAATTTGGTTCAAAATGAGAATGACCAGAAAATTATATCAATTAAAAGTGATCATGGACCAGACGATGGCTAGTGTTTGAATTTTGACTCGGAACCAAAACCACATATATAAATTTTGGAGAAGAATGACATAAGGGTCTCCCACTCCTCGATTTCATTTGGACTTTTCTGGCGATTTTTGTACCACCCGACTAAAACGGACCGAAATTTGTATCTTCAAACAAAACAATGGTTAGTGTTTGAAATCTGGTGCGGAACCCAAAACACAATTATAAATTTTGGAGAAGTATGCTATAAGGGTCTCCAGGTCCTCGATTTGATCTGGATATTTTGGCTGATTTTTGTAACTCCTGACTAAAATGGACAAAAATCTGTATTTTCGAACAAAACGACGATTTGTGTTTGGAATCTGACACAAAACCCAATACAAAGTTATAAATTTGGGAGAAGAAGGCTATAAGGGTCTCTCGTACACATGAAAAAAATGGACCGAAATTCGTTTTTTTGAACAAGCAATGGATACTGGAGAAGAATGCTATAGGAGTTTCCTGGTCCTCGATTTCATCTAGATTTTTTGGGGTATTTTTGTACACGACGATGGTCTCGAGGTCCTCAATCTCATTTGGACTTTTCGGGCGATTTTCGTAACCCTCGACAAAAATGGACCAACATATGTATTTTCGGACCAGACGATGGCTTGTGTTTGAAATCTGGCGCAGAACCCAAAACATAGTTATAAATTTTAGAGAAGAATGCTATAAGGGTCTCTGGGTCTTCGATTTCATTGGGACTTTTCGAGCGATTTTCGTACCACCCTACTAAAATGGACCGAAATCCGTATTTTCGAACAAGACGATGGCTATTGTTTGAAATCTGACGCGGAAACCGAAAAAAAAATTATAAATTTACAAGAAGAGTTATATAAAGGATTCTCGGTCCTCGATTTCATCTGGATATTTCGGGCGATTTTCGTACCCCTCGACAAAAAGGACCAAAATCAGTATTTTCAGACCAGACGATGGCTAGTGTTTGAGAACTGGCGCAGAACCTGAAACATGGTTATAAATTTCGGAGAAGAATCCTATAAGGGTTTGCCGCTACTCGATTTAATCTGGACTTTTTGGGCAATTTTCGTACCACCCAACGAAAATGAACCAAAGTCCGTAGTTTCAGATCAAATGATGGTTAGTGTTTGAAATATAAGACGCAGAACCCGAAGAATACTATAAGGGTCTCCTGGTCCTCTATTTCATCTAGATTTTTCGGGTGACTTTTGTATAACCCGACAAAAATCGACCACAATCTGTATTTTCATACAAGACGATGGCTAGTGTTTGAATTCTGATGCGGAACTCGAAACACAATTATAAATTTTGGTGAAGAATGCTATAAGGGTTTCCTGGTCCTCGATTTACTCTAGTCTTTTCGAGAGATTTTCAAAATGACTAAAATGGACCAAAATTCGTATTTTCGAAATAAACGATGGGTAGTGTTTGAAATCTGTCACGAAAACCGAAACACAATTATAAATTTTGGAGAAGAATGTTATAAAGGTCTCCCGGTCCTCGATTTAATCTGGACTTTTTGGATGATTTTTGTACCACCCTACTAAAATGAACCAAAATCTGTATTTTCGAACAAAGCGATGATTAGTGTTTGAAATTTTCACGGAACCCGAAACACAGTTATAAATTTAGAAGAAGAATGCTATAAGGGTCTCTCGATCCTCGGTTTCATCTGGACTTTTCGGGCGATTTTCCTAACACCCAACAAAAATGAACAGAAATTCGTATTTTCGTACAAGACGATGGATAGTGTGTGAAATCTGGAGCGGAACCCGAAACAAAGTTATAAATTTTGGGGAAGAATGCTATAATGGTCTTGCGGTCGTCGATTTCATTTGGTCTTTTCGGGTGATTTTCATACTCCTAGACAAAAATGGACCAACATCTACATTTTCGGACCAGACGATGGGTAGTGTTTGAAATCTGGCGCGAAACCCGAAACATAGTTATACATTTTAGAGAAGAATGTTATAAGGGTCTCTCGGTCCTCGATTTCGTCGGGTCTTTTCGAGCGATTTTCGTACCACCCGACTAAAATGGACGAAATCTGTATTTTTGAACAAGACGATGGCAATTGTTTGAAATCTAATGCGTAACCCGAAGGAAAATTATAAATTAGAAGAAGAATGATATAAGGGACTCTAGGTCTTTGATTTCATTTGGACTTTTCGGGCGATTTTCGTCCCTCTCGACAAAAAAGGACCAAAATTAGTATTTTCAAACAAGACGATTGCTAGTGTTTGAGATTTGGCGCAAAACCCAAAACACGGATATAAATTTTGGAGAAGAATGCTATAAGGGTCTCTCGGTACTCGATTTCATCTGGACTTTTTGGGCAATTTTTGTAACACCCAACAAAAATGGACCAAAGTCCATAGTTTCGGACCAAACGATGGTTAGTGTTTGAAATATAAGACGCAGAACCCGAAACACAGTTATAATTTTAGGAAAAGAATGCTATAACGGTCTCCTGGTCCTCGATTTCATCTAGACTTTTCGGGCAATTTTTGTACCATTCGACAAAAATAGACCTAAAATCGTATTTTCGGACCAGACGATTGCTAATGTTTGATATCTGGCGCGGAACCCGCAAGACAGTTATAAATTTTGGAGAAGAATGCTATAATGGTCTCCCGTTCTCCGATTTCATATGAACTTTTCGGGCGATTTTCGTACCAACCGACTAAAATGGATCGAAATCCGTATTTTCAACAAGACGATGGCTAGTGTTTGAAATCTGACGCCCAACCCGAAACACAGTTATAAATTTAGAAGAAGAATTCTATAAGGGCCATTTGGTCTTAGATTTCATCTGGACTTTTCAGGCAATTTTCATACCCATCGATGATAATGGACCAAATTCTATATTTTCAGACCAGACAATGGCCAATGTTTGATATCAGACGCGGAACCCGAAACACATTTGTATTATATGTTATTATTATCTTCGTCATATAGTACAACTATATTATGACGATAATAATAACATATAATAAAATAGAGTTGTCAAATATATTAATCATTACACATTTATTTAATAGTTCAATTGTATTATATGTTATTATTATTTTCGTTATTAAGTACAATTATAAAACGAAGATAATAGTAACATTTAATAAAATAGAGTTTTTAAGTAAAGTAACATTGACAACACTAATTTATTAAATGTTATTATTATCTTCATTATGTAGTTGTATTTAATAACAAAGATAATCATAACATATAACAAAATTGAGTTGTCAAATAAATATGTAATAATTAATTTATTTGACAACTTTATCTTATTATATGTTATTACTATCTTAATTATTAAGTACAATTACAAAATGAAATTAATAATAATATTTAATAAATTTATTAAATGTTATTATTATCTTCATTATGTAGTTGTATTTAATAACAAAGATAATCATAACATATAACAAAATTGAGTTGTCAAATAAATATGTAATAATTAATTTATTTGACAACTTTATCTTATTATATGTTATTACTATCTTAATTATTAAGTACAATTACAAAATGAAATTAATAATAATATTTAATAAAATAGAGATGTCTAATAAATATGTAATATTTACTTTACTTGACAACATTATTTTATTATATGTTATTATTATCTTTATTTTGTAGTTATACTTAATAACAAAGATAATAATAAAATATAACAAAATTTAGTTGGCAAATAAATATCAAATAATTAATTTATTTGACAACTCTATTTTATTATATGTTATTATTATCTTCGTTTTGCAGTAAAAGTTTAAAATTCCTCAAAAATTTTAAATGTGATTCGACTTCTGCGCTAGATTTCAAACAGTAGCCCAAGTCTAGCCCGAAAATACATATTTTAGTCCATTTTTGTCGAGGGGTACGAAAATCGCCCGAAAAGTCTAGATGAAATCGAGGTCCCAGATACCCTAATAGCATTCTTCTCCAAAATTTATAATTGTGTTTCAGGTTTCGCGCCAAATTTATAAACACTAGCCATCGTCTGGTCCAAAAATACGAATTCCGGTCCCTTTTTGTCAGGTGGTACGAAAATCACCCGAAAATACAAGATGAAATCGAGGACCAGGAGACCCTTATAGCATTCTTATCCTAAATTTATAACTGAGTTTCGGGTTCTATCTCAGATTTCAAACACTAGCAATTGTCTTGTTCAAAAATACGGATTTCGGTCCATTTTTGTCGAGTGGTAAAAAATTGCCCGAAAAGCCCAGATGAAATTGAGGACCGGGAGACCCTTATAGCATTCTTCCCATAAATTTATAACTGAGTTTCGGGTTCTGTCTCAGATTTCAAACACTAGAAATTGTCTTGTTAAAAAATACGGATTTCGGTCCATTTTTGTTGGTTGGTTGAAAATTCCCCGAAAAGCCCAGATGAAATTGAGGACCGGGAGACCCTTATAGCATTCTTCCCATAAATTTATAACTGAGTTTCGGGTTCTGTCTCAGATTTCAAACACTAGAAATTGTCTTGTTGAAAAATACGGATTTCGGTCCATTTTTGTCGAGTGGTAAAAAATTGCCCGAAAAGCCCAGATGAAATTGAGGACCGGGAGACCCTCGCATCAGATTTCAAACACTAGCAATTGTCTTGTTCAAAAATACGAATTTCGGTCCATTTTGGTCGGGAGATACAAAAATCGCCCGAAAAGCCCAGATGAAATCGAGGACCAGCACACCCTTATAGCATTCTTCTCCTAAATTGATAACTTAGTTTCGGGTTCCGCATCAGATTTCAAACACTAGCAATTGTCTTGTTCAAAAATACGAATTTCGGTCCATTTTGGTCGGGAGATACAAAAATCGCCCGAAAAGCCCAGATGAAATCGAGGACCAGCACACCCTTATAGCATTCTTCTCCTAAATTGATAACTTAGTTTCGGGTTCCGCATCAGATTTCAAACACTAGCAATTGTCTTGTTCAAAAATACGAATTTCGGTCCATTTTGGTCGGGAGATACAAAAATCGCCCGAAAAGCCCAGATGAAATCGAGGACCAGCACACCCTTATAGCATTCTTCTCCTAAATTGATAACTTAGTTTCGGGTTCCGCATCAGATTTCAAACACTAGCAATTGTCTTGGTAAAAAATACGGATTTCGGTCCATTTTTGTCGGGTTGTACAAAAATCGCTCGAAAATCCCAGATGAAATCGAGGACCGGAAGACCCTTATAGCATTATTCTCCTAAATTTATAACTGTGTTTCAGGTTCCGCGTCAAATTTCAAACACTAGCCTTCGTCTGTTTCGAAAATATAGATTTTTGTGCTTTTTTGTCGAGGGGTAAGAAAATCGTTCGGAAAGTCCAGATGAAATCGAGGACTGGGAAACCCTTATAGAATTCTTATCCAAATTTATAACTGTGTTTCGGATTCCGCGGCAGATTTCAAACAATAGCTATCTTCTGGTTCGAAAATACAGAATTTGAGCTTTGGGTTTTGCGTCAGATTTTCAAACACTAGACATCGTCTGGTCCGAGAATACAAATTTCGGTCCATATTTATCAGGTGGTACGATAATCGCCTTAAAAGTCCAGATGAAATCGAGGACCAGGGGACCCTTAAAGCTTTCTTCTCCAAAATTTATAACTGAGCTTCAGATTCCGGGTCAAATTTCAAACACTAGCCCTCGTCTAGTCCGAAAATACATACGAAAATCCGTATTTTTGAACAAGTTGATTGCTAGTGTTTGAAATATGAAGCGGAACCCGAAACTCAATTATAAATTTTGGAGAAGAATGTTATAAGGGTCTCTCGGTCCTCGATTTCGTTCAGTCTTTTCGGGCGATTTTCGTACCCCTCGACAAAAATAGACCAAAATTTGTATTTTCGAACCAGACGATGGCTAGTATTTGAAATCTGGCGCGAAACCCGAAACACAATTATAAATTTTTGACAAGAATGCTATAAGGGTATCATGGTCCTCGATTTCATCTTGTCTTTGCGGGCAATTTTTGTACGACCCAACAAAAATAGACCGAAATCGTATTTTTGGACCAGCAATTGCTAGTGTGTGAAATACTGGCGCAAAACCCGAAACAAAGTTATAAATTTTGGAGAAGAATGCTATAATGGTCTCCCGGTTTTCGATTTCATCAGACTTTTCGGGTGATTTTCGTACCACCGGACTAAAAAGGACCGAAATCCGTATTTTCAAGCAAGACGATAGCTAGTGTTTCAAAACTAACGTGGAAACTGTTATAAATTTAGGAGAAGAATGCTTTAAGGTTCTCTAGGTCCTCGATTTCATCTGGACTATTCAGGTGATTTTCGTACCACTCGACTAAAATGGACCGAAATTCGTAATATCGAACAAGACAAAGGCTTGTGTTTGTATTCCGAAGCGGATACCTATACACAATTATGAATTTAGATGAAGAATGTTATAAGGGTTTCTCGGTCCTCGACTTCATCTGGAATTTTCGTGCAACTTTCGAACCCCTCGACAAAAATGGACCAAAATATGTATTTTCAGACCAGACGATGGCTAGTGTTTGAAATCTGACCCGAAATGAGAAACATTGTTATATATTTAGGAGAAGAATGCTATAAGTGTCCCCCGATCCTCGATTTCAGCTATACTTTTCAGGTGATTTTCGTACACCCCGACAAAAATGGACGGAAATCCATAATTTCCAACAAGACGATGGCTAGTGTTTGAAATCTGACGCGAAACCCGATATAAATTTATAAATTTAGGAGAAGAATGCTATAAGAGTCTTTTTGTCCTTGAATTCATCTGGACTTTTGGGGCGAATTTCGTACCACCTAACAAAAATGGACCGAAATATGTATTTTCGGTCCAGACGAGGGCTAGTGTTTGAAATTTGACGTGGAACCCGAAACACATATATTAATTTTGGAGTAGAATGCTTTAAGGGTCTCCCGATCCTCGATTTCATCTGGACTTTTTATTGCGATTTTCGTACCACCCGACAAATATGGACCGAAATTCGTATTTTCAAACTAGACAATGGCTAGTGTTTGAAACTTAGTTATAAATTTAGGAGAAGAATGCTACAAGAATCTTCTTCTTCTCGTTTTCATGCGGACTTTTCCGGCAATTTTCGTACCCCTCTACAAAAATGAACCAAAATCTCTATTTTCGAACCAGGCGATAGCTAGTGTTTGAAATCTGCCACGGAACGCGATACATAGTT
The DNA here is from genome assembly GCF_000331145.2 of Cicer arietinum. Lineage (NCBI taxonomy): Eukaryota > Viridiplantae > Streptophyta > Magnoliopsida > Fabales > Fabaceae > Cicer > Cicer arietinum. The sequence continues at coordinate 11,282,080 of NC_021162.2, forward strand.
ATAAATTTTGGATAAGAATGCCATAAGGGTTTCCCGGTCCTCGATTTCATCTGGACTTTTCGGGCGACATTCATACCGCCTGACAAAAATGGACCGAAATCAGTATTTCCGGAACAGACGAGGGCTAGTGTTTGTAATTTGATGCGGAACCTGAACCCAATTATAAATTTTGGAGAAGAATGCTATAAGGGTCTCATGGTCATCGATTTCATCCGGACTTTTTGGACGATTTTCATACCACTAGACTAAAATGGATTGAAATCTTTATTTTCGGACCAGACGATGGCTAGTGTTTGAAATTTGACATGGAACCCGAAATACAATAAAAAATTTAGAAGGAGAATGCTATAACAGTATCTCGGTCGTTGATTTCATCTGGACTTTTCAGGCGATTTTCGTAACCCTCGACAAAAATGGACCAAAATCTATATTTTCAGACAAGACGATGGCTAGTGTTTGAAATCTGACTCCGAATCCAAATCACTGTTATATATTTAGGAGAAGAATGCTATAAGGGTCTCCTGGTCCTCGATTTTATCTGGTATTTTCGGGTGATTTTCATACCACCTTACTTAAATGGACCGAAATTCGTATTTTTGAACAAAACCATGGCTAGTGTTTGAAATCTGACTCGGAATCTGAAACACTGTTATATTTTTAGGAGAAGAATGTTGTAAGGGTCTCCCGGTCATCGATTTTATCTGGTATTTTCGGGTGATTTTCATACCACCTTACTTAAATGGACCGAAATTCGTATTTTTGAACAAAACCATGGCTAGTGTTTGAAATCCGAAACGGAACTCGGAACACAGTTATCAATTTAGGAGAAAAATGCTATAAGGGTCTCTAGGTCCTCAATTTCATCTATATTTTCGGACCAGACGATGGCTAGTGTTTGAAATCTGACTCGGAATCTGAAACACTGTTATATTTTTAGGAGAAGAATGTTGTAAGGGTCTCCCGGTCATCGATTTTATCTGGTATTTTCGGGTGATTTTCGTACCACTCGTCTAAAATGGACCGAATTTCGTATTTTTGAACAAGTCTATGGCTAGTGTTTTAAATTTGACCCAGAACCTGAATCAACGTAATAAATTTTTGAGAAGAATGCTTTAAGGGTCTCTCGGTCCTCGATTTTATGTGCACTTTTGGGGCGATTTTGGTACCGCTCGACAAAAATGGACTAAAATCTGTATTTTCGGATCAGACGATGGTTAGTGTTTGAATTTTCATGCGGAACCCGAAACATAATTATAAATTTTGGAGAAGACTGCTATTAGGGTCTCCAGACAAAAATGGACTGAAATTCATATTTTCGGACTAGACCATGGCTAGTGTTTATAATTGGGCGCATAGCCTAAAAAACAGTAATAAATTTTTGAGAAGAATGCTTTAAGGGTCTCTCAGTCCTCGATTTTATGTGAACTTTTGGGGCGATTTTCGTACCGCTCGACAAAAATGGACTAAAATCTGTATTTTCGGATCAGACAATGGTTAGTGTTTGAATTTTGATGCGGAACCCGAAACATAATTATAAATTTT
>NC_021162.2:11283650-11284118 GCF_000331145.2 Cicer arietinum
AACATATAATAAAAGAGAGTTGTCAAATAAATATGTAATTATTACTTTATTTGACAACTCTAATTTAATTTATGTTATTATTATCTTCATTTTATAGTTTTACTTTATAACAAATATATAATAATAACATGTAAAAAATATAGAGATGTCAAATAAGGTAATAGTTACATCTTTATTTTATTAGGGTTCAGTGTGTTAGGTGTTTAGGGTTTAAGAAATCACGTTTAGGGATAAACGTTCAGGATTTTGGGTTTAGTGTTTAGGGTTTCTGGTTTAGGATTTAAGGTTTAAGGTTTTGGGTTTTAGGTTCGGGTTATAGTATATAGGGTTATCTTCATTGCAAAATATTACTACAAAACGATCATAATAATAACATATAATGAAATATAGTTGTCAAATAAATATGTAATTATAACTTTATTTGAAAATAATATTTTATTATATGTTATTCTAATCTTCTTTAATAAT
>NC_021162.2:11284646-11285438 GCF_000331145.2 Cicer arietinum
TAATAACATATAATAAAATAGAGTTGTCAAATAAAGTAATAATTACATATTTATTTGACAACTCTATTTTATTATATGTTATTACTATCTTTGTTATGCAGTCAAACTTTAAAAGGAAGATAATAATAACATATGATAAAATAGAATTATCAAATAAATTAATAGTAACATATTTTATTTGACAACTCTATTTTATTATATTTTATTATTATCTTTGTTATAAAATAAAACCATAAAACGAAGATAATAATAACATTAAATAAAATAAAGTTGTCAAATAATGCAATACTTAAATATTTATTTGACCACACTATTTTATTATATTATTATTATCTTTCGTTTTGTATTTAATTTACAACTCAATTTTGTTATATGTTATTATTATTTTTGTTATTTAGTACAATTATAAAACGAAAATAATAAAAACATATAAGAAAATTGAGTTGTCAAATAAAAATGTAATTATTACTTTATTTGACAACTCTATTTTGTATATTTACTTAGTTATAACTTATTTGTTTGACAAATCTATTTTATTATATGTTATTATTATCTTAGTTATGACGTCGAACTATAAAACGGTGATAATAATAACATAGAACAAAATTGAGTTGTCAAATAAACAAATACTTATATATTTATTTGAAAACTCTATTTTATATATGTTATTGTCGTCTTGGTTATGTAATTATTACTTGATTAGATAACTCTATTTTATTATATGTTTCTATTATCTTCGTTATAAAGTACAACTACATGACGAAGATAATAGTATCATATAATAAAATAGAG
>NC_021162.2:11286193-11287068 GCF_000331145.2 Cicer arietinum
ACAACTCTATTTTATTAAATGATATTACTATCTTCGTTATGCAGTCAAACCTTAAAAAGAAGATAATAATAATAAATTAATAATAAAATAGAATTATCAAATAAATTAATAATTACATATTTATTTGACATCTCTGTTTTATTATACGTTATTATTATCTTCGTTTAGTAGTTGTACTAATTAAATAAAATAATAATAACATATAACAAAATTGATTTGAAAATTAATATGTAATTATTACTTTATTTGACAACTCTATTTTATTATATGTTATTATTATCTTCGTTATGTAGTAAAACTATAAAACGAATATCATAATAACATTTAATAAAATAGAGTTGTCAAATAATGTAATAATTACAAAGCATTCTTCTCCTAAATTTATAATTGTGTTTCGGGTCATATTTTGAACATTAGCCATCATTTCGTCTAAAAATACGAATTTTGTGCTATTTTTGTCGGGTGGTACGAAAATTGCCTGAAAAGTCTAGTTGAAATCGGGGATTTTCATACCACCTGATTTCGGTCCATTTTTGTCAGGTGGTACAAAAATCGCCTGAAATGTCCCGATGAAATCGACGACCGTGACACCATTATAGCATTCTACTCCAGAATTTATAACTTTGTTTCGGGTTCCGCGCCAAATTTCAAACACTAGTCATCGTATGGTCCGAAAATACGATTTTCTTTCTATTTTTGTCAGGTGGTACAAAAATAGCCTGAAAAGACCAGATGAAATCGAGGACTAGGATACCCTTATCGCATTCTTCTCCAAAATTTATAAATGTGTTTCGGGTTCTGCATCAGATTTCAAACACTAGCCATCATCTTGTAAGAAAATACGGATTTTGGTCCATTTTTGTCAGGTGATACAA
>NC_021162.2:11287578-11297944 GCF_000331145.2 Cicer arietinum
ACCATCGTTTTGTTCAAAAATACGAATTTAAGTCCATTTTAGTTAAGTGGTATGAAAATCGCCCGAAAAGTCCAGATGAAATCGAAGACTGGGAAGCCCTTATAGCATTCTTCTCCAAAATTTATAACTGGCTTTTGGGTTCTGCGCCAGATTTCAAACACTAACCATTGTTTGGTCCGAAACTACGAATATCGATCCATTTTTGTCGAGGACCAGGAGACCCTGACATCATTCTTCTCCTAAATTTATAACAGTGTTTCGGATTCTGCATCAGATTTGAAACACTAGCCATCATATGGTCCGAATAATAGATTTCGGTCCATTTTTTTCGAGGGGTAAGAAAATCGCCCAAAAAGTCCAGATGAAATCGATGACTTGGAGACCATGATAGGATTCTTCTGTTTCGGGATCTGCGTCAGATTTCAACAACTAGCCATCGTCTTGTTCAAAAATACGGATTTCGGTCCATTTTAGTCGGGAAGTACGAAAATCGAACGGAAAGTCAAGATGAAATCGAGGACCGAGAGACCCTTATAGCATTCTTCTTCTAGATTTATAATTGTGTTTCGGGTTTCGCATTAGATTTCAAACACTAACAATCAGCTTGTTCGAAAATACGCATTTCGGTCTATTTTAGTTGGATGGTACAAAAGTTACCCGAAAATTTATAACTGTGTTTCGTGTTCCGCGCTCGATTTCAAACACTAACAAATGTCTGGTTCGAAAAGACAGATTTTAGTCCATTTTTGTCGAGGGGTATGAAAGTCGCCCGAAAAGTCAAGATGAAATCGAGGACCAAGAGACCCTTATTGCATTCTTCTCCAAAATTTATAACTGAGTTTCGGGTTCCGACTCAAATATCAAACACTGGCAATCCTCTTGTTTGAAAATACGAATTTCCGTCCATTTTTTGTCGGGTGGTACGAAAATCACCCGAAAAGTCCAGATGAAATCGAGGAACGAGAGACCCTGGTATCATTCTTCTCCAAAATTTATTACTAGTTTTTAGGTTTTGTGCCAGATTTCAAACACTTGCCATCGTCTTATCTGAAAATATAGATTTCGGTCCTTTTTGGTTGAGGGGTAAGATAATCGTCTGAAAAGTCTAGTTGAAATCGATGAGCGAGAGACCCTTATAGCATATTTCTCCTAAATTTATAACTGTGTTCCGAGTTACGTGTCAGATTTCAAACACTAGCCATTGTTTTGGTAAAAAATATGAATTTCGGTCCATTTTAGTTGAGTGGTACGAAAATCACCCGAAAATACCAGATGAAATCGAGGACCGGGAGACCCTTATAACATTCTTCTCCAAAATATATAACAGTGTTTTGGATTCCGGGTCAATAACCGAGAGACCCTTTTAGCATTCTTCTTCTAAATTTAATATTGTATTTCAGGTTCCATGTCAAACTTGAAACACTAGCCATCGTCTGATCTGAAAATACATATTTCATACCATTTTAGTCTAATGGTATGAAAATCGCCCGAAAAGTCCAGATGAAATCGAGGACCGGGAGACCCTTATAGAATTCTTCTCCTAAATTTACAAATGTGTTTCATATTCCCTATAATACTACTAGTTTTGATACGAAAGTCTTGATAATATCTTCACAACTTCATATTTCAAATGAAAATCGATCCAAAAGTCCAAATAAAATCGAGGACCGCGAAACCCTTATAGCATTCTTCTCCTTAATATATAACCTTGTTTCGAGTTCCGGTTCAGATTTCAAACACTAGCCATCGTCTTGTTTGAAAATTCATATTTTGGTCAATTTTTGTCGAGGGGTACAAAACTCGCCCGAAAAGTCCCGATGAAATTGAGAACCGAGAGAACCTTATATCATTCTTCTTCTAAATTTTTAACTATGTTTCGGGTTCTGCGTCTGATTTCAAACACCAGCCATCGTCTTGTTCGAAAATTCAGATTTTGGTCCATTTTAGTCGGGTTGTACGGAAATCGCCCGAAATATACAAATGAAATTGAGGGCCGTGAGACTCTTATAGCCTTTTTCTCCTAAATTTATAACTTTGTTTCAAGTTTCGCGTCATATTTTAAACACTATCAATCGTCTTGTTATAAAATACGGATTTCGGCCCATTTTTGTCATGTGGTACGAAAATCTCCTGAAAACATTTTTTGTCGGCCCATTTTTGTCGTGTGGTACGAAACCCTTATAACATTCTTCTCCTAAATTTATAACTGTTTTCAGTTCCACGTCAAATATCAAGCACTAGCCCTCGTCTGGTCCGAAAATACAAATTTTGGTCCATTTTTGTAGAGGGTGGTACGAAAATTGCCCGAAAAGTCCAGATGAAATCGAGGACCGAGAGACATTTTTAACATTCTTCTCAAAAATATATAACAGTGTTTCAGGATCCGCTTCATATTTCAAACACTAGCCATCGTCTGGTTTGAAAATACAGATTTTTGTCCATTTTATTCGAGTAGTATGAAAATTGCTGAATAGTCCAGATGAAATCGAGAACCGAGACACTCTTATAGCGTTCTTCTCCTAAATATTTAACAGTGTTTCGGGTTCCGCGTCTGATTTCAAACACTAGCCATTGTTTAGTCCAAAAATTAGGATTTAGATCCATTTTATTCGAGTGGTACGAAAATAACGCAAAATGTCTAGATGAAATGAAGGACAAGGAGACTCCATAAGCATTCTTCTCCTAAATTTATAACTGTGTTTCGGGTTCTGCGTCAGTTTTCAAACACTATCCATTGTCTTGTTCGAAAATACGGATTTCGGTCCATTTTTGTCGGGTGGTACGAAAATCGCCACAAAATCCAGATTAAATCGAGGACCGAGAGACCCTTATAGCATTCTTCTTCTAATTTTATAACTGTGTTTCGAATTACGCGTCAGATTTGAAATACTAGCCATCATCTTGTTCGAAAATACATATATCGATCCATTTTAATCGGGAGGTACGAAAATCTCTCGAAATGTCCAGATGAAATCGAGGACCTCGAGACTCTTATAACATTCTTCTCCTAAATTTATAACTGTGTTTCGGGTTCTGCGTCAGTTTTCAAACACTATCCATTGTCTTGTTCGAAAATACGGATTTCGGTCCATTTTTGTCGGGTGGTACGAAAATCGCTCGAAAAGTCCAAATGAAATCGAGGACAGGTGAAACCCTTATTGCATTCTTCTCCTAAATTTATAACAATATTTCGGGTGAGTTTTAAAAAACTAACCATCGAGGACAGGGTTCCGTGTCAGATTTAAAAAACTAACCATCATCTGATTCGAAAAAAAGGATTTTGGTCCATTTTTGTCGGGTGGTTCGAAAATGGAGTGTCCTAGTGCTCGATTTCATCTCGACGTTTCGGGAGATTTTCGTACCACCAGACTAAATGGACCGATATCCGTATTTTTGAACAAGATGATGGCTCGTATTTAAAATCTAACGCGGAACTCCAAACACAGTTATAAATTTAGAAGAAGAATGCTATAAGGGACTCTCAATCCTCGATTTCATCTTGACTTTTGGAGAGATTTTCGTACCACCCGCAAAAAATGAACTGAAATCCTAATTTTCGAACAATGAATAGTGTTTGAAATCTGACACGGAACCCGAAACACAATTATAAATTTAGGAGAAGAATGCTATAAGATACTCTGGGTCCTCGATTTCGTCTCGACATTGTAGGCGAATTTTGTACCGCCATACTAAAATGGACCGAAATTCGTATTTGCGAACAATACGATGGCTTGTTTTTGAAATTTGACGCGGTTTCCGAAACACAATTATAAATTTAGGAGAAGATTGCTATAAAAGTCTATTGGTCCTCGATTTCATCTGGCCATTTCTGGCGATTTTTGTACCACCAGACTAAAATGGATCGAAATCCGTATTTTCAAACAAGATTATGGCTAGTGTTTAAAATCCGATGCGGAAACTGAAACACTGTTATAAATTTAGAAGATGAATGCTATAAGGGACTCTCGGTCGTCGATTTCATCTGGACTTTTCGGGCGATTTTCATACCACCCGACAAAAATGGATCGAAATCTATTTTTTCGAACCTTACTATGGTTAGTTTCTTAAATCTGATGCGGAACCCGAAATACTGTTATAAATTTAGGAGAAGAATGCAATAAGGGTTTTCTGGTCCTCAATTTCATTTGGACTTTTCGGGCGATTTTCGTACCACCCGACAAAAAGGGACCGAAATGTGTATTTTCGGACCACACGATTACTTGTATTAGAAATGTGACTCAGAACCCGAAACACAATTATAAATTTAGGAGAAGAATGCAATAAGGGTTTTCTGGTCCTCAATTTAATTTGGACTTTTCGAGCGATTTTCGTACCACCCGACAATAAGGGACAAAAAGGTGTATTTTCGGACCAGATGATTGCTTGTATTAGAAATGTGACTCACAACCCGAAACACAATTATAAATTTAGGAGAAGAATGCAATAAGAGTCTCTTGGTCCTCGATTTCATCTGGACATTTCAAGATATTTTCGTACCACCAGACTAAATTGGACCAATATTCGTATTTTCGAACAAGATGATGGCTAGTATTTAAAATCTGACATTGAACTCGAAACACAGTTATAAATTTAGAAGAAGAATACTATAAGGGACTCTCAATCCTCGATTTCATCTAGACTTTTGGGCGATTTTCGTACCACCCGCAATAACTGGATCGAAATCCGTATTATCGAACAAGACGATGGCTTGTGTTTGAAATCTGACGCAGAACCCGAAACACAATTATAAATTTAGGAGAAGAATGCTATAAGAGACTCCTGGTCCTCGATTTCATCTGGACGTTTTGGGCGATTTTCATACCCCTTGACAAAAATTGATCAAAATCTGTTTTTTCGGACCAGACGATTACTAGTGTTTGAAATCTTACGCAGAACCCGAAACACTATTATATATTAATGAGAAGAATGATATAAGGGTTGCTCGATCCTCGATTTCATCTAGACTTTTTGGGATATTTTCGTATTGTTGAACAAAACAGTGGCTAGGGTTTGAAATCTGACACAGAACTCGGAAACAGTTATAAAAGTAGCAGAAGAATGCTATAAGGGTCTCTCCGTCCTCGATTTCATCTAGACTACCGAACAACTTTCGTAACCCTCGACAATAAATTGCCGAAATCTGTATTTTCAAACCAGACGAGGGATAATGTTGGATATCTTATAAATTTAGGAGAAGAATGCTATAAGAGTTTTCTGGTCCTCGATTTCATCGGGTCTTTTTGGGCGATTTTCGTACCATTCGACAAAAATGGCTAGTATTTGAAATCTAGTGTGATACCCGAAACACAGTTATAAATTCTGGAGAAGAATGCTATAAGGGTCTCTCGGTACTCGATTTTATCTGGACTTTTTGGGAGATTTTCGTACCATTCGACAAAAATGGACAAAAATTTGTATTTTCGGACCACAGTTTGGCTAGTGTTTGATATCTAGCGTGGAACTCGAAACACAGTTATAAATTTTGGAGAAGAATGGTACAAGGGTCTCCTTGTCCTCGATTTCATTTGGACTTTTTGGTCAATTTTCATACGATCCGACTAAAATGGACCGAAATCCGTATTTTCGATAAAGACTATGGCTAGTGTTTGATATCTGACGTGGAACCCGAAACACAGTTATAAATTTTGGAGGAGAATGATATAAGGGTCTCCCGGTCCTAGATTTCATCTGGACTTTTCGGGCGATTTTCGTACCAACCGAATGATATAAGATGATTGTTATTGTTTGATATTTGACGCCGAACTTGAAACACTGTTATATATTTAGGAGAAGAATGCTTTAAGGTTCTTCAAGTCTTCGATTTCATCTGGAATTTTAAGGGCTATTTTCGAACCACCCGACTAAAATGGGCCGAAATCCGTATTTTCGAACAAGACGATGGCTTGTATTTGTATGTCGACGCAGAACCCGATTCACAAATATAAATTTAAATGAAGAATGTTATAAGGGTCTCTCGGCCCTCGATTTCATCTAGACTTTTCGGGCAATTTTCGTACCCTTCTACAAAAATGGACCAAAATCTGTATTTTAAGACCAAACAATGGCTAGTGTTTGAAATCTGAACCGAAATGAGAAACATTGTTATATGTTTAGGAGAAGAATGCTATAAGGGTCACCCGGTCCTCGATTTCATTTGGACTTTTCGGGTGATTTTCGTACACCCCGACAAAAATGGACAGAAATCCGTAATTTCCAACAGGACGATGGCGAGTGTTTGAAACCTGACGTGGAACCCGATATACATTTACAAGACGATGGCGAGTGTTTGAAATTTCCAACATGACTTTTTAGGCGATTTCAGTGCCACTCAACCAATATGGACTGAAATTCGTATTTTCGGACCAGACCATGGCTAGTGTTTGAAATTTTACGAAGAACCCGAACCTCAGTTATAAAATTACGAGAAGAATGCTACAAGAATCATCTTCTCCTTGCTTTCATCTGGACTTTTTGGGTGATTTTCGCACCCCTCGACAAAAATGGACCAAAATCTGCATTTTTAGACCAGACGATAGCTAGTGTTTGAAATGTGCTGCGGAACCCGAAACACAGTTATATATTTCGGATAAGAATGCTATAAGGGTTTTCGAGTCCTCGATTTCATCTGGACTTTTTGGGCGATTTTCATACCACCAGACAAAAATGGACCGAAATCAGTATTTCCTAAAAACAGACGAGGGCTAGTGTTTGAAATTTGACACGGAACCCGAAACACAGTTATAGATTTTGGAGAAGAATGCTATGAGGGTCTCCAGGTCCTCGATTTAATCTAGACTTTTCGTGGGATTTTCATACCACCCGACAAAAATGGACCGAAATCAGTATTTCAAGAGCAGACGAGGGCTAGTGTTTGAAATTTGACCCGGAACCCGAAATACAGTTATAAATTTAGAAGAAGAATGCTATAAGGGAATGCTATATGAATTTTGGAGAAGAATGCTATACGAATTTTGGAGAAGAATGCTATCAAGGTCTCCCAATCCTCGGTTTCATCTAGAATTTTGTTAGTGTTTGAAATCTGAGGCGGAACCCGAAACTCAGTTATAATATTAGGAGAAGAATGCTATAAGGGTCTCCTCGTCCTCGATTTCATTTGGTCTTTTCGGGTAATTTTCGTACCACACGACAAAAATGGACCGAAATTCATAATTTCAGACCAAACGATGGCTAGTGTTTGAAATCTGGCGTGAAACCCGAATCACAGTTATAAATGTTGGAAAAGAATGCTATAAGGATCTCCCGGTCCTCAATTTCATCTGGACTTTTCGGGAGATTTTCGTATCCCTCGACCAAAATCAACTAAAATCTGTATTTTCATACCAGACTTTGGCTAGTGTTTGAAATCTAGTGCGGAACTCGAAACACATTTATAATTTTTGGAGAAGAATGCTATAAGGGTCTCCCAGTCCTAGATTTCTTCTAGACCTTTCGGGCGACTTTCGTACAATCCGACTAAAATGGACCAAAATCAGTATTTTCGAACAAGACGATGGATAGCGTTTGAAATTTGACATGGAACCCGAAATACAATTATAAAATTAGAAGAAGAATGCTATAAGGGTCTCTCGGTCCTCGATTTCATCTGGACTTTTCTTGTGATTTTCGTACTACCCGACTAAAATGGATCGAAATCCGTATTTTGGAACAGTATGATGGCTAGTTTTTGAAATCTGACGCGGAACCCGAAACACAGTTATAAATTTAGAAGAAGAATCCTATCAGGGTCTCCAAGTCCTCGATTTCATTGGACCGAAATTTATTATTCGGACCAGATGATGAATAGTGTTTCAGATCTGATGCGGAATCCGAAACAATGTTAAAAATTTAGGAGAAGAATGTTGTAAGGGTCTCCCGATCCTCGATTTCTTCTGGACTTTTCGGGGGATTTTCGTACCGCTTGACAGAACTGGACCAAAATCCGTATTATCAGACCAAACGATGGCTATTGTTTGAAATATGACGCAGAACCCGAAGCACAGTTATAAATTTTGGAGAAGAATGCTACTAGGGTTTCCCAGTCATCGATTTCATCTGGACTTTTCAGGCGATTTTCATATCATCGACAAAAAAAGACCGAAATTCGTATTTTCGAAAAAGACTATGGCTAGTGTTTGAAATCTGACACGAAACCTCGAACACAGTTATAAATTTTGGAGAAGAATGATATCAGGGTCTCCCAGTCCTAGATTTCATTTGGACTTTTCGCGAGATTTTCGTGCCACCCGACTAAACTGGACCGAAATTCTTATTTTCGAACAAAACGATGGCTAGTGTTTGAAATATAATGCGGAACCCGAAACACAGATAAAAATTTAGAAGAAGAATGCTATAAAGGTCTCTCGGTCATAGATTTCATTAGGACTTTTCGAACGATTTTCGTACCACCCGACTTAAATGGACTGAAATTCGTATTTTCAAACAAAACGATGATTAGTGTTTGAAATTTGGTGAGAGAAGAATGCTACTAGGGTCTCCCAGTCCTAGATTTCATCTGGACTTTTCGCGAGATTTTCGTGCCACCCGACTAAACTGGACCGAAATTCTTATTTTCTAACAAAACGATGGCTAGTGTTTGAAATATAATGCGGAACCCGAAACACAGATAAAAATTTAGAAGAAGAATGCTATAAAGGTCTCTCGGTCATAGATTTCATTAGGACTTTTCGAACGATTTTCGTACCACCCGACTTAAATGGACTGAAATTCGTATTTTCAAACAAAACGACGATTAGTGTTTGAAATTTGGTGCGGAACCCGAAACACAATTATAAATTTTGGAGAAGAATGCTATAAGGGTCTCCCGGTCTTCGATTTCATTTGGACGTTTCGGGCGATTGCATACCACCTAACTAAAATGGACCAAAATTCATATTTTCGGAGCAGACGATGGCTAGTGTTTAAAATCAGGCGCGGAACCCGAAAAATAGTTATAAATTTTGGAGAAGAATGCTATAAGGGTTTCTTGATCCTTGATATACTCTAGTCTTTTCGGACGATTTTCGTGCCACACGACTAAAATGGACCGAAATTCGTATTTTTGAACAAAACGATGGTTAGTGTTTGAAATATGTCACGAAACCTGAAACACAATTATAAATTTTGGCGAAGAATGCTATAAAGGTCTTCCGGTCCTCGATTTGATCTGGACGTTTTCGACGATTTTCGTACCACCCTACTAAAATGAACCAAAATCTATATTTTCGAACAAAACGATGGTTAGTGTTTTAAATGTGACGCGGAACCCGATACACATATATAAATTAAGATGAACAATGTTATGAGGGTCTCACGGTCCTCGATTTCATCTGCACATTTCGGGCAATTTTGACACCCCTCGACAAAAATGGACCAAAATTGGCATTTTCAGACCAGACGATAGCTAGTGTTTGAAATCTGCCGCGGAACCCGAAACACAGTTATAAATTTTGGATAAGAATGCTATAAGGGTTTCCCGGTCCTCGATTTTATCTGGAGTTTTCGGGCGATTTTGGTACCAACCGACAAAAATGGACCGAAATCAGTATTTCCTGAAAACAGACGAGGGCTAGTGTTTGAAATTTGACCCGAATCCCGAAACACAGTTATAAATTTTGGAGAAGAATGTTGTGAGGGTCTCCCGGTCCTCGATTTGATATGGACTTTTTCGTTCGATTTTTGATACCACCCGAAACAAATGGACCGAAACCAGTATTTCCAGACCAAACGAGGGCAAGTGTTTGAAATTTGACGCGGAACGTGAAACACAGTTATTCATTTTTTAGAAGAACTCTATAAGGGTCTCTTGGTCCTCGATTTCATTTGGAATTTTCTGTTGATTTTCATACCACTTGAATAAAATGGATCGAAATCCGTATTTTTGGACCAGACGATGGCTAGTGTTTGAAATTTGACATGGAACTCGAAATACAGTTATAAATTTAGAAGAAGAATGCTATAAGGGTCTCTCGATCGTCGATTTCGGACTTTTTGGACGATTTTCGTACCACCCGCTCGACAAAAAATGATCGAAATCTATATTTTTGGACCAGACGACGACGGCAAGTGTTTGAAATCTGGCACGGAACTTAAAAACAAGTAATAAATTTTGGAGAAGAATGCTATCATGGTCTCCTAGTTCTCGGTTTCATCTGGACTTTTCAGGTGATTTTCGGACCACCCGACAAAAAATAGACGAAAATCTGTATTTTCACCCAATATGAAACACAATTATGATTTCGTACCCCTCGACAAAAATGGATTAAAATCTGTATTTTCGGACCAGACTTTGGCTAGTGTTTGAAATCTAGCGCGGAACTCGAAACACAATTATAAATTTTGGAGAAGAATGCTATAAGGGTCTCCCAGT
>NC_021162.2:11298220-11301245 GCF_000331145.2 Cicer arietinum
GGTACCACCCGACTAAAATGGCCCAAAATTTGTATTTTCGAACAAAACGATGGTTAGTGTTTGAAATCTGTCGCGGAACCTGAAACAGAATTATAAATTTTGGAGAAGAATGCTATAAAGGTCTTCCGGTCCTCTATTTGATCTGGACTTTTTGGACGATTTTCGTACCACCCTACTAAAATGAACCAAAATCTGTATTTTCGAACAAAACGATGGTTAGTGTTTGAAATCTGACACGGAACCCTGAACACAATTACAAATTTTGGAGAAGAATACTATAAGGGTCTCTCGGTCCTCGATTTCATCTGGACTATCGGACAATTTTCGTAACCCTCGACAAAAAAAGACCGAAATCTGTATTTTCAAACCTGACGAGGGCTAGTGTTGGAAATCTAACGCGGAACCCAAAACACAGTTATAAATTTTGGAGAAGAATGCTATTAGGGTCTCTCGGTCCTCGATTGCAACTGGACTTTTCGGACGATTTTCATACCACGCGACTAAAATGGACCGAAATCTGTATTTTCGAACAAGACGATGGCTAGTGTTTGAATTCTGACGTTGAAAACTTTATTTAATTATATGTTATTATTATCTTAGTCATGTAGTACAACTATATTATGAAGATAATAATAACATATAATAAAATAGAGTTTTCAAATAAAGTAATAATTACATATTTATTTGACAAGTCTATTTTATTAAATGATATTACTATCTTCGTTATGCAATCAAACTTTAAAATGAAGATAATAATAGGATATCATAAAATAGAATTATCAAATAAATTAATAATTACATATTTATTTGACGACTCTGTTTTATTATACGTTATTATTATCTTCGTTTTGTAGTTGTACTAAATAACGAAAATAATAATAACATATAACCAAATTGAGTTGTAATACTTATTTATTTGACAACTCTGTTTTATTATACGTTGTTATTATCTTCGTTTTGTAGTTGTACTAAATAACGAAAATAATAATAACATATAACCAAATTGAGTTGTAAAGTTGTCAAATAAAGTAATAATTACATATTTATTTTACAACTCAAATTGGTTATATGTTATTATTATTTTGATATCCATATTTATGAATCAGATGATGGCCAGTTTTTGAAATCTAGTTCGAAACTCAAAACCCGAAATACAATTTTAAATTTAGGAGAAGAATTCTATAAGAGTCTCACAGTCCTCGATATCATCTGGACTTTTCGGGCGAAAATCGTAACACCTGACAAAAATGGACCAAAATTCTTATTTTTGTACAAGATGATGGCTAGGGTTTGAAATCTGATTGCTAGGGTTTGAAAATCGTACCAAACAACAAAAATGGACCGAAAACCGTATTTTCGGACCAGACGATGGCTAGTGTTTGAAATCTGACACGGAACCCGAAACACAGTCTTTAATGTAGGAGAAGAATTCTATAAGAATCTTCTGAACCTCGACTTCATTTGGACTTCTTGGGGGATTATCGTACCACTCAACAAAAAAGGACAAAAATCTGTAATTTTTGACCAGGACATGGCTAGTGTTTGAAATCTTACGCGGAACCGAAAGCACATTTATTAGTTTTGGAGTAGAATTCCAAAAGAGTCTCTTGGTCCTCGATCTCATTTGGATTTCTCGGGTGATTTTCGTACATAACAACAAAAATGGACTGAAATTTGTATTTTTGGTTTAAACGACGGCTAGTGTTTGAAATATGACGCCAACCCGACACACAGTTACCAATTTACGAGAAAAATGCAATAAGGGTCTTCTAGTCCTCGATTTCATCTGGACTTTTCGATCGATTTTCGTACCATCTGACAAAAATGGACTAAAATTTGTATTTTCTGACAAGACGATGGCTAGTGTTTGAAATCTAACCCGAAACACAATTATAAATTTAGGAGAAGCATGCTCAACGTCTCTCCCGCTCCTCATTTTCATCTAGACTTTTTAGGAGATTTTCGTACCACCCGACAAAAATGGACTAAAATCCGTAACAAATAATAAAATAGAGTTGTCAAATAAATAAGTAATTATTAGTTTATTCGAAAACTCTAATTTAATTTATGTTATTATTATCTTTATTTTATTGTCTTACTTTATAACAAATATATAATAATAACATATAAAAAAAAATAGAGATGACAAATAAAGTAATAATTACGTATTTATTTTATTAGGGTTTAATGTTTTAGGGTGTTTAGGGTTTAAGAAATCACGTTTAGGGATTAAAGTTTAGAGTTTAAAATTCGGGATTTTGGGTTTAGTGTTTAGGGTTTAGGGTTTAAGGTTTAGGATTTAAGGTTTAAGGTTTTGGGTTTGAGGTTTGGGTTATAGTATATAGGGTTATCTTCATTGCAAAATATTACTACAAAACGATCATAATAATAACATATAATGAAATATAGTTGTCAAATAAAGATGTAATTATATCTTATTTGAAAAGAATATTTTATTATATGTTATTCTAATCTTATTTGTTAAATAATAATATTATCTTCGTTTTGTAGTTGTACATAATAACAAAGATAATAATAACATATAACAAAATTGAGTTGTCAAATAAATATGTCCAAATTAATTTATTTGACAACTCTATTTTATTATATGTTATTATTATCTTCATTTTGTAGTTATACTTAATAATAAAATGTAACAAAATTGAGTTATCAAATAAATATGAAATAATTAATTATTTGACAACCCTATTTTATTATATGTTAATATTATCATCGTTATTAAGTACAACTACAAAACGAAGATGATAATAATATTTAATAAGATAGAGTTGTCTAATAAATAAGTAATTAATACTTTATTTGACAACACTATTTTATTATTTGTTATTATTATCTTTGTTTTATTATTTTACTATATAACGAAGATAATAATAACATATAATAAAATTATGTTTATCAAATAAATATGTAATTAGAACTTTATTTGAAAACTTTATTTAATTATATGTTATTATTATCTTCGTCATGTAGTACAACTATATTATGAAGATAATAATAACATATA
>NC_021162.2:11301415-11304856 GCF_000331145.2 Cicer arietinum
AGATGATGGCTAGTGTTTGAAATCTAATCTGAAACTCGAAACCCGAAACATAATTTTAAATTTAGGAGAAGAATGCTATAAGGGTCTCACAATCCTTGATATCATCTGGACGTTTCGAGCGAAAATCGTACCACCCTACAAAAATGGACCAAAATTCTTATTTTTGTACAAGATGATGGCTAGGGTTTGAAATCTGATTACTAGGGTTTGAAAATCGTACCAAACAACAAAAATGGACCAAAAACCAAATTTTCGGACCAGACGATGGCTAGTGTTTGAAATCTGACACGGAACCCGAAACACAGTCTTTAAAGTAGGAGAAGAATTCTATAAGAATCTTCCGAACCTCGACTTCATTTGGAATTCTTGGGCGATTATCGTACCAGTCGATAAAAAAGGACAAAAATCTGTAATTTTGGACCAGAACATGGCTAGTGTTTGAAATCGGACGCGGAACCGAAAACACAGTTATTAAATTTGGAGTAGAATTCCAAAAGAGTCTCTTGGTCCTCAATCTCATTTGGACTTCTTGGGTGATTTTCATACTTCACAACAAAAATGGACTGAAATTTGTATTTTTGGTTTACACGACGGCTAGTGTTTGAAATATGACGCCGAGCCCGACACACATTTACCAATTTAGGAGAAAAATGCTTTAAGGGCTACTAGTCCTCGATTTCATCTGGACTTTTCGGGCTATTTTCGTACCACCTGACTAAAATGGACTAAAATTTGTATTTTTTGACCAGACGATGGCTAGTGTTTGAAATCGAACCCGAAACACAATTATAAATTTAGGAGAAGTATGCTAAACGTCTCTCCCGCTCCTCATTTTCTTCTAGACTTTTTAGGTGATTTTCTTACCACCCGACAAAAATGGACTAAAATTCGTAACAAATAATAAAATAGAGTTGTCAAATAAATATGTAATTATTAGTTTATTCGAAAACTCTAATTTAATGTATGTTATTATTATCTTTGTTTTATTGTCTTACTTGATAACAAATATATAATAATAACATATAAAAAAAAATAGAGATGACAAATAAAGTAATAATTACGTCTTAATTTTATTAGGGTTTAATGTTTTAGGGTGTTTAGGGTTTAAGAAATCACGTTTAGGGATTAAAGTTTAGAGTTTAAAATTCGGGATTTTGGGTTTAGTGTTTAGGGTTTAGGGTTTAAGGTTTAGGATTTAAGGTTTAAGGTTTAAGGTTTGAGGTTTGGGTTATAGTATATAGGGTTATCTTCGTTGCAAAATATTACTAGAAAACGATAATAATAATAACATATAATGAAATATAGTTGTCAAATAAAGATGTAATTATTACTTTGTTTGAAAATAATATTTTATTATATGTTATTCTAATCTTATTTGTTAAATAATAATATTATCTTCTTTTTGTAGTTGTACATAATAACAAAGATAATAATAACATATAACACAATTGAACTATTAAATAAATATGTAATTAGAACATTATTTGAAAACTTTATTTAATTATATGTTATTATTATCTTCGTTTTATTGTTTTACTACATAACAAAGATAATAATAACATATAATTAAATAAAGTTTTCAAATAATGTTCTAATTACATATTTATTTAATAGTTCAATTGTGTTATATGTTATTATTATCTTCGTTTTATTGTTTTACTACATAACAAAGATAATAATAACATATAATAAAATTGTGTTTATCAAATAAATATGTAATTAGAACATTATTTGAAAACTTTATTTAATTATATGTTATTATTATCTTCGTCATGTAGTATACCTATATTATGAAGATAATAATAACATATAATAAAATAGAGTTGTCAAATAAAGTAATAATTACATATTTATTTAATAGTTCAATTGTGTTATATGTTATTACAATTTTCGTTATTAAGTACAACTATAAAATGAATATAATAATAACATTTAATAAAATAGTGTTGTCAATGTTACTTTATTTGAAAACTCTATTTTATTAAATGTTATTATTATCTTCGTTTTATTGTTTTACTACATAACGAATATAATAATAACATATAATAAAATAGTATTGTCAAGTAAAGTAAAAATTACATGTTTATTAGACAACTCTATTTTATTAAATATTATTGTTAATTTCATTTTTTAATTGTACTTAATAACGAAGATAGTAATAACATATAATAAAATAGAGTTGTCAAATAAAGTAATAAGTACATATTTATTTGATAAACTCAATTTTATTATATGTTATTATTATCTTCGTTTTGTAGTTATACTTAATAACTAAGATAATAATAAAATATAACAAAATTGAGTTTTCAAAAAAATATAAAATTATTAATTTATTTGACAATTTTATTTTATTATATGTTTTTATTATCTTCGTTATTGAGTACAGCTACAAAACGAAGATAATAATAATAATATTTAATAAAATAGAGTTGTCTAATAAATAAGTAGTTATTACTTTATTTGAAAACACTATTTTATTATGTTATTATTATCTTCGTTTTATTGTTTTACTACATAACGAATATAATAATAACATATAATAAAATTGAGTTTATCAAATAAATATGTACTTATTACTTTATTTGACAACTCTATTTTATTATATGTCATTATTATCTTCAATTTATAGTTTTACTTCATAACGAAGATAATAATAACATATAACAAAATTGAGTTGTAAAATAAATAAGTAATTATTATTTTATTTGACAACACTGTTTTATTATATGTTAGTATTGTCTTCGTTTGAAATAAAATCATAAAATGAAGATAATAATAAAATTTAATAAAATAGAGTTGTCAAATAATGTAATACTTAGATGTTTATTTGACAACACTATTTTGTTATTTATTATTATTACATTTGTTTTGTATTTAACTTACAACTTGATTTTGTTATATGTTATTATTATTTTCGTTATTTTATACAATTACAAAACGAAAATAATAAAAACATATAAAAAAATTGAGTTGTCAAATAAAAATGTAATTATTACTTTATTTGACAACTGTATTTTGTTATATATTATTATTTATTTCGTTATAACTTATTTGTTTGACAACTCTATTTTATTATATGTTATTATTATCTTAGTTATGACGTAGAACTATAAAACGGTTATAATAATAATATAGAACAAAATTGAGTTGTCAAATAAACAAATAATTATATATTTATTTGACAACTCTATTTTATTACATGTTATTATCATCTTCGTTACGAACTAAAACTATAAAACAAAGTTTATGACAATATATAACAAAATAGAGTTGTCAAATAAATATGTAATTACATATTTATTTGACAACTCTATTTTATTAAATGATATTACTATCTTCGTTATGCAGTCAAACCTTAAAATGAAGATAATAATAATATATAATAAAATAGAATTATCAAATAAAATAATAATTACATATTTATTTGACAACTCTGTATTA
>NC_021162.2:11305536-11307936 GCF_000331145.2 Cicer arietinum
GTCGATTTTTTTCGGGTGATACAAAAATCGCACGAAAAATCTAGATGAAATTGAGGACAAGGAGACCCTTATAGCATTCTTCTCCTAAATTTGTAACCGTGTTTTGGGTTCTGCGTCTTATACTTCAAACACTAACCATCGTTTGGTCCGAAACTAGGGACTTTGGTCCATTTTTTTTGGGTGGTACGAAAATTGTCCAAAAAGTCCAGATAAAATCGAGGATCGGGAGACCCTCAGAGCATTCTTCTCCAAAATTTATAAATGTGTTTCAGGTTCTGCGTCAGATCTCAAACACTAGCCATCGTCTGGTCTAAAAATACTGATATTGGTCCTTTTTATAATTTTCTTTCGGGTTCCGCGTCAGATTTCAAACACAAGCAATCGTCTTGTTCGAAAATACGGATATCGGTCCATTTTAGTCGGGTGGTACGAAAATCGCTCGTAAAGTCCCGATGAAATCGAAGACCGAGAGACCCTTATAGCATTCTTCTCTAAAATTTATAACTATGTTTCAGGTTCTGCGCCAGATTTCAAACACTATCCATTGCTTTTTCAAAAATACGAATTTCGGTCCATTTTTGTCATGTGTACGAGATACCCTTATAGCATTCTTCTCTAAAATTTATAACTATGTTTCAGGTTCTGCGCCAGATTTCAAACACTATCCATTGCTTTTTCAAAAATACGAATTTCGGTCCATTTTTGTCATGTGTACGAGATACCCTTATAGCATTCTTCTCCAAAATTTATAACTGTGTTTCGGGTACGGTGTCAGATTCAACACAAACCTCGTTTTGTTCAAAAATACAGATTTTGGAAAAGTCTAGATGAAATCGAGGACCAGGAGACCCTTATAGCATTCTTCTACAAAATTTATATCTGTTTTCGGGCTCGACCCCAGAATTTAAACACTAGCCATCATCTGTTCCGAAAATACGATTTTTAGTCTAGTTTTGTCGGGTGATACAAAAAGTGCTCGAAAAGACCAGATGAAATCGAGGACCAGGATACCCTTCTAGCATTCTTCCTTAAAATTTATAATTGTGTTTCGGGTTCCGCATCAGATTTCAAGCACTACCACCGTCTTGTTAGAAAATACGGATTTTGGTCCATTTTTGTCGGGTGATAAAAAACTCGCCCGAAAAGTCTATATGAAATCGAGGACCGGGAGACCCTTATAGCATTCTTTTTCTAAATTTGTAACTGTGTTTCGAGTTCTGTGCAAGATTTCAAACACTAACCATCGTTTTGTTTGAAAATACGAATTTCGGTCCATTTTAGACGGGTGGTACGAAAATCGACCGAAATATCCAAGTGAAATCGAGGACTGGGAGATTCTTATATCATTCTTCTCCAAAATTTATAACTGTGGATCGGGTTGCGCGTCAAAATTCAAACACTAGCCATCGTCTGGTCCGAAAATACAGATTTTGGCATATTTTTGTCGATGGGTATGAAAATCCACCGAAAAGACCACATGAAATCAAGGATCGTGAGATCCTTATAGCATTCTACTCCAAAATTTATAACTTAGGATCGGGTTGCGCGTCAAAATTCAAACACTAGCCATCATCTGGTCCGAAAATACAGATTTTGGCATATTTTGTCGATGGGTACGAAAATCGACCGAAAAGACCACATGAAATCAAGGACCGTGAGACCCTTATAGCATTCTTCTCCAAAATTTAAAATTGTGTTTCGATTTCTGCATCAGAATTCAAACACTAGCCATCGAGGACCAGAATTTATGTCCACTTTAGTCGGGTGGTATGAAAATTGCTCGAAAAGTCCAGATGAAATCGAGGACGGAGTGACCCTTATAGCATTCTTCTCCAAAATTTATAACTGTGTTTCGGGTTCCGCGTTAGATTTCCAGCACAAGCCCTCGTCTGGTTTGAAAATACAGATATCAGTCCTTTTTTGTCGAGGGTTACGAAAATTGCCTGAAACGTCCTGATGAAATCGAGGACCGAGAGACCCTTATAGCATTCTTCTCCAAAATTTATAACTTTGTCTCGGGTTTCGTGTCAGATTTCATGTACTAACCAATGTTTTGTTCGAAAATACAGATTTTGGTTCATTTTAGTAGGGTGGTACGAAAATCGTCCAAAAAGTCCAGATCAAATCGAGGACCGGAAGACTTCTATTGCATTCTTCTCCAAAATTTATAATTGGATTTCAGGTTCCACGACAGATTTCAAATACTAACCATCGTTTTGTTCGAAAATACGAATTTCGGTCCATTTTAGTCGTGTGGTACGAAAATCGCTCGAAAAGTCCAGCTGAAATCTAGGACCGAGAAACCGTTATAGCATTCTTCTTCTAAATTTATAACCTTGTTTCGGGTTCCGCATTAGATTTCAAACACTTCCCATCGTTTTGTTCGAAAATACGAATTTC
>NC_021162.2:11308312-11310229 GCF_000331145.2 Cicer arietinum
CGTCATATTTCAAACACTAGCCATCGTTTGGTCCGAAAATACGGATTTCGGTCCATTTTTGTCTTGTGGTAAGAAAATCCCCCGAAAATTCCAGATGAAATTGAGGACCGGGTGACCTTTACAACATTCTTCTCCTAAATTTATAAAAGTGTTTCAGATTCCACATCAGATTTAAAACACTAGCCATCATCTAGTCTAAATAATACATTTCGTTCCATTTTTTTTAGGGGTAAGAAAATCGCCCAAATAGTCCAGATGAAATCGAGGACTTGGAGACCCTGTTAGGATTCTTCTTCTAAATTTATAATTGTGTTTCCGGTTCCGCGTCAGATTTCAAAATCTAGCCATTGCTTGTTCAAAAATACCGATTTCGGTCCATTTTAGTCGGGTAGTACGAAAATCGCACTAAAAGTCCACATGAAATCGAGGACCGAGAGACCCTTATAACATTCTTCTTCTAAAGTTAAAAATGTGTTTCAGGTTCCGCATCAGATTTCAAACACAAACAATCGTCTAGTTCAAAAATACGAATTTTGGTCTATTTTAGTCGGGTGGTACGAAATTCGCCCGAAAATTTCCGATGAAATCTAGGACTTGGAGACCCTTATAGCATTCTTCTCCAAAATTTATAACTGTGTTCCGAGTTCCGCGCTAGATTTCAAACACTAGCCAAAGTCTGGTATAAAAATATATATTTCGGTCCTTTTTTGTCGAGGGGTAAGAAAATCTCCTTCAAAGTCCAGATGAAATCGAGGACCGAGAGACTCTTTTAGCATTCTTCTCCTAAATTTATAACTGTGTTCCTAGTTCCGTGTCGGATTTCAAACACTAGCAATTACTTGGGCTATATTCAAGAACATGTTTCTAAATAAGTATTTCCCTGAAGATATTCGTAATAGAAAGGAGATGGAATTTGTTAAATTGGAACAAGGAAATATGTCAGTAGTAGAGTATGCTGCTAAGTTGGAGGAATTATCCAGGTACTATCCACTCTATGTTGGAGAGGCAGGAGAAAATTCTAAGTGCATCAAGTTTGAAATGGGACTCAGGTCAGAGATCAAGAAATAGGTTGGAATGCAAGAGATCTGTGACTTTCCAACCCTAGTGAATAAGAGTAGGATTTATGATGAGGATAGTCGTGCTGAAAAGGCACATTACCGAAACACTGGAACCATGAAGGACAAGAGGCCTATGCATCATAATAGAGGAAAACCTTACTCTTTTCCTCCTAGTAAATCTGTAAGTCGTCTGAATTATCAACAATACAGTTTTTCATCTGGAAAAGGAGCTAGTAGTGGTAACGGAAAAAGAAATGGAAATAGTTATAGTTATGGGAGTGGTAGAGGAAAACCCAATGGACGAGGAGTTAGTAACGAAAATAGTAACAACAGGAGTCAAGTCTCGAGCAACAACAATGGTAATAATGGTGATCCAACTACTCCTATCCGATGCCACAGGTGTGGTAAGCAGGGTCACATGGAATATGAATGTAGAGATGCTGGAATTACTTGTTTTAATTGTCAACAACAAGGCCACATTAGCACCACATGCCCCTACCCAAGGAAAACTCCACAACCTGGAAACCAGAGTTCCCAAGCCAGCCAACCTAAATCCAATGGAAGAGTCTTTGCCCTCAGTGGTGCAGGAGCGTCTGAGAAAGACAACTTGATCCAAGGTACATGTCTCATAAGTGATACTCCTTTATTTATGCTATTTGATTGTGGTGCCACTCATTCCTTTGTGTCTCTTGACTGTTTAGACGTTTAGGACTACCTGTATCTCATTTGCAGTATGATTTGATTGTGAATACCCCAACTAGTGATTATGTTGATACCTCTAGTGTTTGTCTTGACATTTCTATCCATGTGTGTGGAAGGGACTTCCGAGTTGACTTAGTGTGTTTACCTTTGCGTCTGG
>NC_021162.2:11313940-11315128 GCF_000331145.2 Cicer arietinum
ATTTCTTTATTTATTCATTTATTTATAGTAAGTAATTTATTTGTATTTGGTGGTTGTGTGGCTATAATTCCCTCGCAGACTATTAGAGACGACGACCAACAAAGAAACGACCCGTTAGCATATCAGATTAATTGGACGAAATCTTCAGTCGAGGTAAGGGGTGAGATGAGGTTCGATTTTATGAGTATAAAATAACGTGAGATGAACGGGAATGCTGAAATTCCCAGATGTTCATTCAGGGCTTACTACATACAGTTGAGCCCTATTGAGTTATAATAATTAATTAATAAAATGTGAATGGTAATAGTGAGGACTAAAATATAATTTAGCAACCTATAGAATTGTCGTGAATTTATTTATATCAAGATTGCATGCCGTCTGAATTTATGAATACTATGTTGATTGTTACTGTGTGAATGAGATGTATTGGAGTGTTCTTGCTACTTGAATGAAATTGTGATATTACTTGAATGTGCAATTTGTTTGATCTTTTATTTTATTATTGATAAGACTGGATGATGCATTGTGAGTAGTGCAAACCAATATATTGGATTATATTGTGATTGACTGATATACATATATATTGATGAATGTGGTGAAGTCAAACTGAAATTTATTGGGTTATGATTTTGGAGTTAGACCTATTTTGTCATCATATAGTGAGGGTTTGACAAACCTAGTGATTCAGGGAAGTACAACTGAATGAGCTTGATCGTGGAGGGCTACAGTCGAACTATAAGGTAAGACTAAAAAACCTTGGGGTACCTCTATTGGGGAATTCCTAAGTGGATTAGTGGGTTATTCCCTAAGGTCGGGAGCTACCGTGCAACACATGAGTACCCCGACCGTCGCGTATATGTGTCTCGGGTTGAGTTGAGGGGATCTATGAGGACTTGGCCATTCATGAATTGTCCGTCCGCTCTTGTAGTGGCATAGTATCAGGCCTCCTAGCCAAGTACTTCAGAGTAGAATGGTACCAAATGATGAAGTATAGAGTATAGGACATGCATAGCATTTCATCCTTGTGATTGTCTTATTGTGAATGAATTTGATGAATCATTGATATTATACACTTGACTGCTTTTGAGGTTGTCATAATTTGATTGCTTGTGTGTTCTCCTCGTGTATTTTATACTGTTACATAATTTCGATACTCACCCCTCATTGTTTGTGTTTGGCGTTTGCGAC
>NC_021162.2:11315792-11319157 GCF_000331145.2 Cicer arietinum
CGGGAGCTACCGTGCAACACAAGAGTACCCCGACCGTCGCGTATATGTGTCTCGGGTTGAGTTGAGGGGATCTATGAGGACTTGGCCATTCATGAATTGTCCGTCCGCTCTTGTAGTGGCATAGTATCAGGCCTCCTAGCCAAGTACTTCAGAGTAGAATGGTACCAAATGATGAAGTATAGAGTATAGGACATGCATAGCATTTCATCCTTGTGATTGTCTTATTGTGAATGAATTTGATGAATCGTTGATATTATACACTTGACTGCTTTTGAGGTTGTCATAATTTGATTGCTTGCGTGTTCTCCTCGTGTATTTTATACTGTTACATAATTTCGATACTCACCCCTCGTTGTTTGTGTTTGGCGTTTGCGACGGACGCAGACGAGTTGTAAGTTGAAGGTAATGACTAGTACCATCAGAGAGGTGGAAGCCATCATGTCTTGGAGACTCTTATTATATGCATTGTGTTGATGTTATTTTGAGCATTTTTATTTTGGGTATTCCCGCTCTTATAGTGACATCGGGTTGGGACTACATTTGCACTTAATTTAAAACATAAGTGTGTGTACTTCAAAAAGGATTATGTTGTCTGATATTGTGATTTCATGTTGTTAAGTGGATGGAACCTTTGAATTTATTTGACGTGTTTAGGATTATGTGATACTCTTTATCTTAATAATAAATAAATATGTTTGGAAGTTTTTATATTTAGTTATTTGAAGTTCGCAGTTTTAAAAATATGAAAAAATTAAATTTGTTTTATTTGGGGATTAGGGTGTCACAGTACGAAAATTGCCCGAAAAGTCCACATGAAATCGAGGACCAGGAGACCCTTATAGCATTCTTCTCCAAAACTTATAATTGTGTTTCGGGTTCCACATAAGATTTTAAACACTAGTTATCATCTAGTTCGAAAATAAGGATTTCATTCCATTTTTGTTGGGTGGTACGAAAATCGCCAGAAAAGTCAAGATGATATCGAGGACTGGGAGAACCATATAGCATTCTTCTCCTAACTTTATAATTGTGTTTCAGGTTCCACGTCAGATTTCAAACACTAGCCATCGATTTGTCTGAAAATACGGATTTCAGTCAATTTTTGTCGTGTGGTACCAAAATTGCCTAAAAAGTCCATATGAAATCGAAGACCTGGAGACCCTTATAGTATTTTTTTCTCTTAAAGTTTATAACTAATTTCGAGTTTCGCGTCAGATTTCAAACACTAGCCAGCGTCTGGTCCAAAAATAAGGATTTCAGTCCATTTATGTCTTGTGGTATAAAAATCGGCCAAAAATTCTAGATGAAATCGCAACTTGGAGACCCTTATAGCATTCTTCTCCTAAATTTATTACTGTGATTTGGGTTCCGTGTCAGTTTTCAAATACTAGCCACCATTTGGTCCGAAAATACGTATTTTGATTCGTTTTTGTCGGTTGGTACGAAAATCGCCCGAAAAGTCCAGTTGAAAATGAGGATAGGGAGACCCTTTTAGCATTCTTCTCCTAAATTTAAAACTTTGATTCTAGTTTCGCGTCAAATTTCAAACACTAGCCATCGTGTAGTCCGAAAATATGGATTTCGGTCCATTTTTGTCAGGTGGTATGAAAATTGCCCGAAAAGTCCAGATGAAATTGACGATCGCGAGACCCTTATAGCATTCTTCTCCTAAATCTAAAATTGTGTTTCGGGTTTTGGTTTATATTTCAAACACTTGCCATCGTCTGGTCCGAAAATATGGATTTTGGTCCGTTTTTGTCGGGTGGTAGGAAAATCACCCGAAATGTCTAGATGAAATCGAGGACCGAGAGACCCATATAGCATTGTTCTCCTAACTTTATTATTGTGTTTCAGGTTTCAAGTTCCTTGTCTAATTGCAAATACTAGTCTTTGTCTAGTCCGAAAATACGAATTTTGGCCCATTTTTGTTTAGTCGTATGAAAATCGCATGTAAAGTTCAAATGAAAACGAGGACCTGAAGAACCTTATAGCATTCTTCTCCTAAATCTAAAATTGTGTTTCGGGTTTTGGTTTATATTTCAAACACTTGCCATCGTCTGGTCCGAAAATATGGATTTCGGTCCATTTTTGTCAGGTGGTATGAAAATTGCCCGAAAAGTCCAGATGAAATTGACGATCGCGAGACCCTTATAGCATTCTTCTCCTAAACTTATAATTGTGTTTCGAGATCCGTGTCATATTTGAAATACTAGTGATCGTGTGGTCCGAAAATACACATTTTGATTCATTTTTGTCAAGTGGTACAAAGATCGCCCGAAAAGTTCAGATGAAACACTAGCCATTGTTTGGCCGGAAAATATGGATTTCAGTTTATTTTTGTCGGGTGGAACAAAAATCGCCCAAACTGTTCAAATGAAATTGAGGACCCAGAAACCCTAAAAGCATTATTCTCCTAAATTTATAACTGTTGTTTCTAGTTCAGGATTAGATTTCAAACACTAGCCATTGTCTTGTTTGAAAATACGAAGTTCGGTCCATTTTTGTTAGATGGTACGAAAATCGCATGAAAAGTCCAAATGAAATCGAGGACCTAGTGACTCTTGAAGAATTTCTCTCCTAGATTTATAACTGCGGTTCGGGTTCCACGTCAGATTTAAAATAATAGTCATCGTCAGGTCCGAAAATACGGATTGCGGTCCATTTTTTTGAGGTGGTACGATAATCACCCAAAACGTCTAGATGAAATCGACGACCCGAAGACCCTTATATCATTCTTCTCCTAAATTTATAATTGTGTTTAGGGTTCCGCGTCAGATTTCAAATACTAACTATCATCTTGTACGAAAATATGGATTTCCGTCCATTTTTGTCGGGTAGTACAAAAATTACCCGAAAAGTCCAGATGAAATCGAGGACCATAGACCCTTAAAACACTGGCCAACGTTTGGTCAAACAATACGGATTTCAATCCATCTTTATCTAGTGGAACAAAAATCCCCCAAAAAGTCTAGATGAAATTGAGGACCAGTATACCCTTGTAACATTCTTCTCCTAAATTTATATTTGTGTTTCGGGTTCAGCGTTATATTTCAAACACTAGCCATCGTCTATTCCGAAAATACAAATTTTGTTTCATTTTTGTCTGGTGGTACGAAAATCGCCAGAAAAGTCCAGATGAAATCGAGGACCGGGAGACCCTTGTAGAATTCTTCTCATACATTTATAACTCTATTTTGGGTTCCGCATTTGATTTCTAAAACTAGCCATCATTTGGTCCGAAAATACGGATTTTGATCCATTTTGTAGGGTGGTACGATAAATGCCCGAAAAGTCCATATGAAATCGAGGACCGGGATACCCTTATAGCATTCTTCTCCTAAATCTATAAATGTGTTTCGGGTTCC
>NC_021162.2:11319657-11331341 GCF_000331145.2 Cicer arietinum
TACTCTAATACACAAGTTATATGGTTTCAACCCCAATGCTTATGTTCTGTAACATAGGGGGAGAAATTGTTTTTTTTCCTTTTTGCCTTAACTGACAAAGGGGGAGAACAATTATAACTTGATGCTAATAATGTTCTAATTTTTTTCTGATATTGTAAATATATGCTCTGACACTTGTTAATTAATATATGTTGTATTAATATAATATGTTAATATGATCTGATCTGATATGTTCTGATACATGCTCTACATGCTCTGATCTGATCTGATCATTCTACAATAAATCACATCGATTGACAAGTCGATTGATAACAAGTAGCTGAGCCACTGTTTTGAAAATAATCGATTGGCAAATCGATTGATATTAAAACTGAGTCACTGTTTTGAATCACATCGATTACCAAATCGATTGACATCAAAAACCTGAGCCACTGTTTTGAAAACAATCGATTGGCAAATCGATTGAAATAAATTTTTTGAAAACACAGTGAACTCTGAAGTTTGGCAAATCGATTGAGTAATCGATTGAAAATAGTTTTATCAAAACAGATTCCCAGAAATCGATTAGGCAATCGATTTATACAGGTCTGGACATGTTCTACTGAAAAGTGTTGTTTTAAAGAATCGATTGGTAAATCGATTAGCTTGTATAGTTTCAAGATTAAAGAAAACCAAGATCGCGATAATCGATTGGCAAATCGATTTAGCTCATTTTATAACTTTACAAAATCGATTGGGAAATCGATTTCGTAGTTGGTTTTTCAGAAACTATATAAGATGTCTTTCAATCTTTATTCTCAGAACTTGCACATAACTTCTAAGAACTTTTACATAACTTTTTCATATCTTTCATAATTTCTCTTATGCTCTCAAAAACGGTTCATGACAACAAACTAACAACTTCATAATTGTGATTACAGATCTCAATACAGTTTGTTGACAATCTAAGAGAAATGTTAATGTGCTCAAGAACAATCCATGAATATCCAGATTTGTGAGGAGCAACATTCATAAAGATTGAAGACCCTTTTGTTTTACAATCTTTTATTCTTTCTGTAATAAATCTTTGAACGAAATAGAACGCAAGAAAAGCCAGCTCGAAACTGGTGGCTACTTTCTTGGTTGAGAGGGCTCAACAAGAAAGAGTCGCACTGTGATTCTGTGATAGGCTGCTGAGTGTCTTCAAGGATCAGAGGGTATTCAATAGGAAAGACATAATTAGAGATTGATAGGTTTCAGGGAGGAAACTGGAAAATCTTTGTAATTGATTCTTTCTATTGAAGGAGAAGAAAATCTGAAATCCGATTGGATTTTTCACGACTGACGTAGGTTGTCGTTGAACAACCGAACCAGGATAAATCTCTGTGTCTTCTTCTCTAACTCTCTCTTTAATTTTCTATATTGCTAACTTTGCATGCCCCAAAATTTAATTTCCGCCGTGCACTTGATACTGATTAATTTTGCAACGAAAACTGATATAATTTCTGTTAATTGCGAGGTCACTGATACCAACAATAATAACATAAAATAAAATAGAGTTGTCATATAAATATGAAATTATTACATTATTTGACAACTCTATTTTATTATATGTTATTATTATCTTTGTTATCAAGAAAAACTATAAAATAAAGGTAATAATAACATATAATAAATTAGAGTTGATAAATAAAGTAATAATTACATATTTATTTGAC
Source organism: Cicer arietinum (assembly GCF_000331145.2). Taxonomy (NCBI): domain Eukaryota; kingdom Viridiplantae; phylum Streptophyta; class Magnoliopsida; order Fabales; family Fabaceae; genus Cicer; species Cicer arietinum. The sequence goes on from NC_021162.2 coordinate 11,321,355, forward strand.
AACTCTAAATGATATTACTATCTTCGTTATGCAGTCAAACCTTAAAATGAAGATAATAATAATATATAATAAAATAAAATTATCAAATAAATTAATAATTAAATATTTATTTGACAACTCTGTTTTATTTTACGTTATTATTATCTTCGTTTTGTAGTTGTACTAAATAACGAAAATAATAATAACATATAAAAAAATTGAGTTGTAAAATTAATATGTGATTATTACTTTATTTGACAACTCAATTTTATTATATGTTATTATTATCTTTGTTATGTAGTAAAACTATATAACGAATATAATAATAACATTTAATAAAATAGAGTTGTTAAATAATGTAATAACTAAAAAGCATTCTTCCCCTAAATTTATAATTGTGTTTCGGGTCATATTTTGAACATTACCCATCATTTGGTCTAAAAATACGAATTTCGTTCCATTTTTGTCGGGTAGTACAAAAATTGCCTGAAAAGTATAGATGATATCGAGGATTTTCGTACCACCTTATTTCGGTCCATTTTTGTCAAGTGGTACGAAAAATTCCTGAAAAGTTCCGGTTAAACCGAGGACTGAGAGACTCTTATAACATTCTTCTCTAAAATTTATAACCATGTTTCAGGTTCCGCGCCAGAGTTCAAACACTAGTCATCGTCTGGTCCGAAAATACAAATGTTGGTCCATTTTTGTTGAGGGGTACGAAAGTCTCCCAAAAAGTCCAAATGAAATCGAGGACCGTGAGACCATTATAGCTTACTTCTCCAGAACTAATTACTGGCTTTTAGGTTCCGCGCCAGATTTCTAACACTTGTCATCGTCTGGTCCAAAAATATAGATTTCGGTCCTTTTTTGTCGAAGGGTAAGAAAATAGCCTGCAAAGTCCAGATGAAATCGAGGACCGAGAGACCCTTATAGCATTCTTCTTCAAAATTTATAACTGTGTTCCGAGTTCCGTGTCATATTTCAAACACAAACCATTGTTTTGTTCGAAAATACAAATTTTGGTTCATTTTAGTAGGGTGGTACGAAAATCGTCCAAAAAGTCCAGATGAAATCGAGGACCGGGAAACCTTTATAGCATTCCTCTCCAAAATTTATAATTGTGTTTTAGATTCCGCGACAGATTTCAAATACTAACCAGGAGACCCTTATAGCATTCTTCTCCTAAATTTATAACTGTGTTATGAGTTCCGTGTCAGAAATACGAATTTCGGTCCATTTTAATCGGTTTGTATGAAAATCACCCGAAAATACCCAAATGAAATCGACGACCGAGAGACCCTTATTGAATTTTTCTTCTAAATTTATAATTGTATTTCGGGTTTCAGGTAAAATTTCAAACACTAGCCATTGTCTAGTTCGAAAATACGAATTTCGGTCTATTTTTGTCGTGTGGTACGAAAATCGCCCGAAAAGACCAGATGAAATCGAGGACCAGGTGACCATTATAGCATTCTTCTCTTAAATTTATGATTGAGTTTCGAGGTCTGCCTTAGATTTAAAACACTAGCAATTATCTTGTTCGAAAATACAGATTTCAGTCCATTTTTGTCGGCTGGTATGAAAATTGCCCGAAAAGTCCAGATGAAATCGAGGACCGGGAAACTCTTATAGGATTTTTCTCCTAAATTTATAACTGTGTTTCGGGATCTGTGTCAGATTTCAAACACTAGCAATAATCCTGTTCGAAAATACGGATTTCGGTCCATTTTTCGTTGGGTGGTACGAAAATCACCCGAAAAGTCCAGATGAAACCAAGGACCGGGAAGCGTTGATTGCCTTGATCATATTTCAAAACTAGCCATCGTCTTGTCCGAAAAGATAGATTTCGGTCCTTTTTTGTCGAGGGGTAAGACACCCTTAAACCATCGTCGAGGACCAAGAAACCCTTATAGCATTCGGGTTCCGCCTCAGATTTAAAACACTTGCCATCGTCGAGGACCAAGACACCCTTATAGCATTCTTCTCATGAATTAGATTTCAAACACTAGCCATTGTCTGGTCCGAAAATAAAAAATTTGGTCCATTTGTGTCGAGGGGTACAAAAATTGCCCGAAAAGTCCATATGAAATCGACGACCGAGAGACCCTTATAGCATTCTTCTTCTAAATTTAAAACTATATTACGGGCTCCTTGTCAAATTTCAAACACTATCCATCGTCTAGTCCGAAAATACGGATTTCAATCAATTTTAGTCTAGTGGTATGAAAATTGCCCGAAAGGTCCAGATGAAATTGAGGACCGGGAAACCCTTAAAGCATTACTCTTCTAAATTTATAACTGTGTTTCGAGTTCTGCGTCAGATTTCAAACACTAACAATCTTCTTATTCGAAAATACGGATTTCGGTCCATTTTAATCGAGTGGTACGAAAATCGCCTGAAAAGTCCAGATGAAATCGAGGACCGGGAGACCCTTATATCATTCTTCTCCAAAATTTATAACTGTGTTTTGAGTTCCACGTCAGATTTCAAACATTAGCCATAATATTTTTAGAAAATTTGGATTTCGGTCTAATTTAGTTGGATTGGATGAAAATCGCCCGAAAAGTCCAGCTGAAATCAAGGACCGGGAGACCCTTGTAGCATTCTTCTCCTAAATTTATAACTGTGTTCGGAGTTTCGCACTAGATTTCAACCACTAGCCAAAGTCTGGTCCGAAAATACAGACATTAGTCCATTTTTGTCGAGGGGTATGAAAATAGCCCGAAAAGACCAGATGAAATTGAGGACCGAGAGACCCTTATAGCATTCTTTTCCCGAATTTATAAATGTGTTTAGGTTTCGCGCCAGATTTCAAACAATAGCCAACGTCTAGTTCGAAAAGATGAATTTCGGTCCATTTTTTTGGGTGGTACGAAAATCGAGGACCGGGAGACCCTTATAACATTCTTCTCCTAAATTTAGAACTGAGTTTCGGGTTCTGCCTTAGATTTCAAACACTAGCAATTGTCTTTGTTCGAAAATACAAATTCCGGTCCATTTTTTGTCTGGTGATACGTAAAACACCTGAAAAGTCTAGATGAAATCGAGGACCGGGAGACCCTAATAGAATTCTTCTCCAAAATTTATTACTGGTTTTTAGGTTCTGCGCCAGATTTCAAAAACTTGCCATCGTCTGGTCCGAAAATATAGATTTTGGTCCTTTTTTGTTTAGGGGTAAGAAAATCGCCTGAAAAGTCCAGGTGAAATCGAGGACTAGGAGACTCTTATAGCATTCTTCTCCTAAATTTATAATTGTGTTTTAGGCTCCGATTCAAATTTCAAACACTAGCCATCTTCTTGTTCGAAAATACGGATTTCGGTTTAATTTAGTCGGGTGGTTCAAAAATTGCCCGAAATGTCCAGATGAAATCGAGGACCAGGAGACTCTTATAGCGTTCTTCTCCGAAATTTATAACTGTATTTCGGGTTCCGCGTTAGATTTAAAACACTATCCATCATCTTGTTCGAAAATACGGATTTCGGTCCATTTTTGTCTTGTGGTACGAAAATCGCCCGAAAAGTCGTGATAAAATTGAGGACAGGGAGACCCTTATAGTATTCTTCTCCTAAATATATAATAGTGTTTCAGGTTTTGTCTCAGATTTCAAAACATTAGCCATTGTCTGATCAGAAAATATAGATATTGGTCCATTTATGTCGAGGGGTAAGAAAATCGCCTGAAAAGTCTAGATGAAATCGAGGACCGAGAGACCATTATAGCATTTTTCTTCTAAATTTATAAATCTGTGTCATGTTCCACGTCAGATTTCAAACACTATTCATCATCTTGTTTGAAATTACGTATATCGGTCCATTTTAGTCGAGTGGCAAGAAAATTGCCCGAAATGTCTTGATGAAATCGAGGACCAGAAGACTCTTATAGTATTTTCTCCTAAATTTATAATTGTGTTTCGGGTTCCGCGTCAGATTTCAAAAACTAGCCATCGTCTTGTTCAAAAATACGGATTTCAGCCCATTTTAGTTTGGTGGTACGAAAATTGCCTGAAAAGTCCAGATGAAATCGAGGACTGGGAAAACGTTATAGGATTCTTCTCCAAAATTTATAACTGTGTTTTGGGTTCCTCGTCAAATTTCAAACACTAGCCATCTTCTCCTTTTTTGGTCCTTTTTATACAGATTTAGGTCCTTTTGTGTCGGGTGGTACAAATATCACCCGAAAAGTCTAGATGAAATCGAGGACCGAGATAACCTCATAGCATTCTTCTCCTAAAACACTAGCCATCGTCTGGTCCGAAAATATAGATTTTGGTCCATTTTTGTCGGGTGGTACGAAAATCGCACTAATAGTCCAGATGAAATCGAGGACCAGGAGACCCTTATAGATTTCTTCTCCTAAATATATAACAGTTTTTCGGGTTCCGCATCATATTTCAAACACTAGCCATCGTCTGGTTCGAAAATACATACTTTGGTCCATTTTTGTAGAGGGATACGATAATCGCCCATTTTATTCAGGTGGTTCAAAAATACCAATTTCGATCCATTTTATTCAGGCGAGTTTCGTACCCCTCGACAAAAATGGACCATAATCTGTATTTTCAAACCAGACAATGGCTAGTGTTTGAAATCTGACGCGAAACCTGAAACACTGTTATATATTTAGGAGAAGATAGTTAAAAGGGTCTCTCGGTCTTCAATTTCATCTTGACTTTTCGGGAGATTTTCGTACCACCCGAAAAAATCGATAGACATTTGTTTTTTCGAACCAGACGATGGTTACTTTTTCGAACCCGAAATATTGTTATAAATTTATGAGAAGAATGCAATAAGGGTTTCCTGGTGCTCGATTTCGTTTGGACTTATTAGAAATGTGATGCGGAACCCAAAACACAGTAAGAATGTTTCGGGCGAGTTTCGTACCACCCGACTAAAATGGACCAAAATTCGTAATTTCGAACAAGACGATGGCTAGTGTTTGAAATTTGACACGAAAACTGAAACACAATTATAAATGTAGAAGTAGGAAGCTATAAGGGACTCTTGATCCTCGATTTCATCTGGGCTTTTTAGGCGATTTTCACATCCCTCGACAAAAATTGACAAAATCTATATTTTCGATTTTCGTATCACACAACAACAAATGGACTGAAATCCGTATTTTCGAACAAGACGATGGATAGTGTTTGAAAACTTACGCGGAAGCCGAAACACAATTATAAATTTAGAGAAGAATGCTATAAGAGTTTCCTGGTCCTTGATTTCATCTTAAAATTTCAGGCGAGTTTCTTACCACCCGACTAAAATGGACCGATATTCGTATTTTCGAACAAAATGATGGCCATTGTTTGAAATCTGACATGGAAACAGAAACACAATTATAAATTTAGAAGAAGAATGTTAATAAAGGTCGCTCAGTCCTCGATTTTATCTAGATTTTTCGTGCGATTTTCGTACCACACAAACAAATGGACTGAAATCCGTATTTTCGAACAAGACGATGGATAGTGTTTGAAAACTTACGCGGAAGCCGAAACACAATTATAAATTTAGAGAAGAATGCTATAAGAGTTTCCTGGTCCTTGATTTCATCTTAAAATTTCAGGCGAGTTTCTTACCACCCGACTAAAATGGACCGATATTCGTATTTTCGAACAAAATGATGGCCATTGTTTGAAATCTGACATGGAAACAGAAACACAATTATAAATTTAGAAGAAGAATGTTATAAGGGTCTCTCGATTCACGATTTCATCTGGACTTCTGGGGCGATTTTAGTACCACCCGATAAAAATGGACCGATATCCGTATTTTCGAACAAGACGATGGATAGTGCATAAAAACTGACGCGGAACCCGAAACACAATTATAAATTTAGGAAAAAAATGCTATAAGAGTCTCCTAGTCCTCAATTTCATCTGGACATTTCGGGCGATTTACGTATCACCCGACTAAAATGGACAGCTATCCGTATTTTCAAACAAGATGATGGATATTGTTTAAAATCTACGCGGAAACCGAAACACAATTATAAATTTAGAAGAAGAATGCAATAAGGGTCTCTCGGTCCTCGATTTCATCTGGACTTTTGGGGCGATTTTCGTAGCACTCGACAAAAATGGACCGAAATTCGTATTTTTGAACAAGACGACGGATAGTGTTTTAAAACTGACGCGAAACCCGAAACATAGTTATAAATTTAGGAGAAGAATGCTATAAGAGTCTCCTGTTCATCGATTTCATCTGGACATTTCGGGAGATTTTTGTACCACCCGACTAAAATGGACAGATATTCGGGTTTTTGAACAAAATGATGGCTAGTGTTTGAAATCTGCACGGAACCTGCAACACAGTTACAAATTTAGAAGAACAATTCTATAATGGTATGTCGGTCCTCGATTTCATCTTGAATTTTCGGGAGATTTTTGTATCCCTCTACAAAAGTGGACCAAAATCTGTATTTTTGGACCAGACAATGGCTAGTGTTTGAAATCTGATACGGAACCCGAAACACTGTTATATATTTAGGAGAAGAATTCTATAAGGGTCTCCCGGTCCTCGATTTCATCTCGACTATTCGGCGATTTCTGTACCACCTGACAAAAATGGACCAAAATCCGTATTTTCGAACAAGATGATGGATAGTGTTTGAAATCAGATCCGGAAACCGAAACATAGTTATAAATTAAAGGCGAATCCTACAAGGGACTATAGGTCCTCGATTTCATCTAACGCGGAACCTGAAACTCTATTATATATTTAGGAGAAGAATGTTAAAAGGGTCTCTCGGTCCTCGATTTCATCTAGAATTTTCAGGTGATTTTCGTACCACCCGACAAAAATGAACCGAAATCCATTTTATCGAACCAGACGATGGTTAGTTTTTTAAATCTGACGCGACACCAGAAATGCAATTATAAATTTAGGAGAAGAATGCAATAAGGGTAGTGGTGCTCTATTTCATTTGGAATTTTCGAGCGATTTTCGTACCACCCGACAAAAATTGACGGAAATCTGGATTTTCAGACCAGACGATGGGTTGTATTAGAAATGTGACGTGGAACCCGAAACACAATTGTAAATTTAGGAGAAGAATGCTATAAGAGTCTTCTAGTCCTCGATTACATCTGGACATTTCGGGCAATTTTCATTCCAGCCGACAAAAATGGACTGATATCCGTATTTTCGAACAAGACGATGGCTAGTATTTGAAATCTAATGCGGAACTCGAATCACATTTATAAATTTAGAAGAAGAATGCTATAAGGGTCTCTCGGTCCTTGATTTCATCTGGACTTTTGGGGTGATTTTCGTACCACTCGACAAAAATGGACGAAATCCGTATTTTCGAACAAAACGATGGATAGTATTTGAAATCTGACGCGGAACCCGAAACACAATTATATATTTAGGAGAAGAATGCTATAAGAGACTTATTGTCCTCGATTTCATTTGGACATTTCAGGCGATTTCGTACCACCCGATTACAATGGACCGAAATCCGTATTTTCGAACAAGACGATGGCTAGTGTTTGAAATCTGACGCGAAAACCGAAATATAGTTATAAATTTAGAAGAAGAATTCTATAAGGGTCTCTCGATCCTCGATTTCATATGGACATTTTGGGGGATTTTATTACTCCTCGACAAAAATTGACCAAAATCTGTATTTTTGGACCAAACGATCGCTAGTGTTTGAAATCTAACGTGGAACCCAAAACACTGTTATATATTAATGAGAAGAATGATATAAGGCTCCCTCAATCCTCGGTTTCATCTGGACTTTTCGGGCAATTTTCGTACCACACGAGAAAAATGGACCGAAATCCATATTTTCAAACCCGAAACACTATTATATATTTAGGAGAAGAATGTTGTAATGGTCTCTCTATCCTCGATTTCATTTGTAATTTTCGGGCAATTTTTGTACCACCCGACAAAAATGGACTAAAATCTGTATTTTCAGACCAGACGAGGGCTAGTGTTCCAAATTTGACGTTGAACCCAAAAAACAGTTATAAATTTTGGAGAAGAATTTTCGTGCCACCCAACTAAAATGGACGGATATACTTATTTCCGAACAAGATGATGAATAGTGTTTGAAATCTGACATGGAACCCGAAACACATTTATAAATTTAGACGAAAAATGTTATAAGGGTCTCTCGGTCCTCGATTTAATCTCGACTTTTCATGCGATTTTCGTACCCCTCGACACTAATTGACCAATATCTGTATTTTCTGACCAGATGATGGCTAGTGTTTGAAATATGCACGATACCTAAAACACTGTTATATATTTAAGAGAATAATGCTATAAGGGTCTCCAAGTCTTCGATTTCATCTAGACTTTTCAGGAAATTTTCGTAACACACGACAAAAATGGACCGAAATCCATATCTTCGAACAAGACGATGGACAGTGTTTAAAATCTAATGCTATAAGAGTCTCTTGGTCCTCGATTTCATCTGGACATTTCCGGCAATTTTTGAACTACCCGACTAAATGGGACTGAAATCCATATTTTCGAACAAGACGATGGCTAGTGTTTGAAATCTTCCATGGAACCCGAAACACAGTTATAAATTTAGAAGAAGAATGCTATAAGGGTATCTCGGTCCTCGATTTCATATGGACGTTTCGGGCGAGTTTCATATTTTCGAAAAAGATGATGGATAGTGTTTGAAATCTGACACGGAACCCGAAACACGATTATATATTAAGGAGAAGAATGCTATAAGGGTTTCCGGGTCCTCGATTTCATTTGTACTTTTGGATCGATTTTCGTAACACCTATAAAAAATGGACCGAAATCTGTATTTTCGAACCAGAAGAAGGCTAGTGTATGAAATCTGACGCAGAACCCGAAACACAGTTATAAATTTTTGAGAAGAATGCTATAAGGGTCTCCCGGTACTCGATTTCATCTGGACCTTTTGGGCAATTTTTGTACCACCCAACAAAAATGGACCATAGTCCGTTGTTTCGGACCAAATGATGGTTAGTGTTTGAAATATATGCAAAGAACCCGAAACCCATTTATAAATTTAGGAGAAGAATGCTATAAGGGTCTCCTGGTCCTCGATTTCATCTAGATTTTTCAGCGATTTTTGTATCACCAGACAAAAATCGACCGATGGGTAGTGTTTGAATTCTGATGTGGAACCCGAAACACAATAATAATTTTTGGAGAAGAATGCTATAAGGGTTTCCTGGTCCTCGATTTCATCTGGTCCTTTAGGGCAATTTTTGTACCACACGACAAAAATAAACCGAAAATCTGTATTTTCGGACCAGACGATGGCCAATATTTGACATCAGACGTGGAATCTGAAACACAGTTATAAATTCAGGAGAAGAATGCTATAATAAGAGTCTTCTAGTCCTCGATTTCATATGGACCTTTCGGGCGATTTTTGTACCCCTCGACAAAAAAGGACCAAAATCGTATTTTCGGACCACACGATGGCTAGTGTTTGAAATCTGGCGCGTAACCCAAAACACAGTTATAAATTTTGGAGAAGAATGCTATAATGGTCTCCCGGTCCTCGATTTAATCTGGAGTTTTTGGGTTATTTTTGTACCACCCTACTAAAACGGATCGAAATCTAACGCGAAACCGAAACACAATTATAAATTTAACGAGGACCCGAAACACAGTTATAAATTTAATTCTATAATGGTCTACCGGTCCTCGACGATAATGGACCAACATCTGTATTTTCAGACCAAACGATGACTAGTTTTTGAAGTCTGGCGCGGAACCTGCAACATAGTTATAAATTTTAGAGAAGAATGTTATAAGAGTCTCTTAGTCCTTGATTTCATTGGGACTTTTCAGGCGATTTTCGTGCCACCAGACAAAAATGGACCGAAATCGGGTGGTACAAAAATTCCCGATTTCATCTAGACTTTTCAGGAAATTTTTGTACCACACGACAAAAATGGAACGAAATTCGTATTTTTAGACCAAATGATGGCTAATGTTCAAAATATGACCGAAAACACAATTATAAATTTAGGAGAAGAATGCTATTTAATTATAACATT
>NC_021162.2:11331551-11335645 GCF_000331145.2 Cicer arietinum
ATATAATAAAATACAGTTGTCAAATAAAGTAATAATTACATATTAATTTTACAACTCAATTTTGTTTTATGTTATTATTATTTTCATTATTTAGTACAACTACAAAACGAAGATAATAATAACGTATAATAAAACAGAGTTGTCAAATAAATATGAAATTATTAATTTATTTGATAATTATTTTTTATTATATGTTATTATTATCTTCATTTTAAAGTTTGACTGCATAACAAAGATAATAATAACATCTAATAAAATAGAGTTATCAAATAAAGTAATAATTACATATTTTTTTGACAACTCTGTTTTATTATAAGTTATTATTATCTTCGTGTTGTAGTTGTACTAAATAACGAAAATAATAATAACAAATAAATATTATTTAATAAAAGAGTCTTTAGGGTTTGAAATCTGATTGCTAGGGTTTGAAAGTCTGATGGCTAGGGTTTGAAATCTAATTGCTTGGGTTTGAAATCTGATTGCTAGGGTTTGAAAATCGTACCAAACAACAAAAATGGACCGAAAACTGTATTTTCGGACCAGACGATGGCTAGTGTTTGAAATCTGACACGGAACCCGAAACACGATCTTAATTGTAGGAGAAGAATTCTATAAGAATCTTCCGAACCTCGACTTCATTTGGACTTCTTGGACGATTATCGTACCGCTCGACAAAAATGGACAAAAATCTGTAATTTTGGACCAGAACATGGCTAGTCTTTGAAATCTAACGGAGAATCGAAAACACAGTTATTAATTTTGGAGTAGAATTCTAAAAGAGTCTTTCAGTCCTCGATCTCATTTGGACTTCTCAGACGATTTTCGTACTTCACAACAAAAATGGACTGCAATTAGTATTTTTGGTTCAAACGACGACTAGTGTTTGAAATATGACGTCGAGCTCGACACACAATTACAAATTTAGGAGAAAAATGCTATAAGGGTCTTTTGGTCCTCGATTTCATCTGGACTTTTCGGGCGATTTTCGTACCACCTGACAAAAATGGACTAAAATGTTTATTTTCTGACCAGACGATGGCTAGTGTTTGAAATCTAACTCGAAACACAATTATAAATTTAGGAGAAACATGCTACAAGTCTCTCCTGCTCCTCATTATCATCTGGACTTTTTGGGCGATTTTCGTACCACCCGACAAAAATGTACTAAAATCCATAACATATAATAAAATAGAGTTGTCAAATAAATATGTAATTATTACTTAATTTGATAACTCTAATTTAATTTATGTTATTATTATCTTCGTTTTATAGTTTTACTTTATAACAAATATATAATAATAACATATTAAAAAAATAGAGTTGTCAAATAAAGTAATAATTACATCTTTATTTTATTAGGGTTTAGTGTATGTGGGTGTTTAGGATTTAAGAAATCACGTTTAGGATTTAAGGTTTAGAGTTTAAGGTTCAGGATTTTAGGTTTAGTGTTTAAGATTTAAGGTTTAAGGTTTAAGGTTCGGGTTATAGTATATAGGGTTATCTTCGTTGCAAAATATTACTACAAATTGATCATAATAATAACATATAATGAAATATAGTTGTCAAATAAAGATGTAATTATTACTTTATTTGAAAATAATATCTTATTATATGTTATTCTAATCTTCTTTATTAAATGTTATTATTATCTTCATTTTGTAGTTGTACTTAATAACAAAGATAATAATAACATATAACAAAATTGAGTTGTCAAATAAATATATCAAAATTATTTTATTTGACAAATCTATTTTATAATATGTTATTATTATCTTTGTTTTTTAGTTATACTTAATAATAAAGATAATAATAAAATATTACAAAATTTAGTTGTCAAATAAATATGAAATAATTAATTATTTGACAACTCTATTTTATTATATGTTATTATTATCTTCGTTATGTAGTAAAACAATAAAACAAAGATAATAATAACATATAATAAAATAGTGTTGTCAAATAAAGTAATAATTACATATTTATTTAATAGTTCAATTGTGTTATATGTTATTACAATTTTCGTTATTAAGTACAACTATAAAACGAAGATAATAATAACATTTAATAAAGAAGATTAGAATAACATATAATAAGATATTATTTTCAAATAAAGTAATAATTACATATTTATTTAATAGTTCAATTGTGTTATATGTTATTACAATTTTCGTTATTAAGTACAACTATAAAACGAAGATAATAATAACATTTAATAAAGAAGATTAGAATAACATATAATAAGATATTATTTTCAAATAAAGTAATAATTACATATTTATTTAATAGTTCAATTGTGTTATATGTTATTACAATTTTCGTTATTAAGTACAACTATAAAACGAAGATAATAATAACATATAACAAAATTGAGTTGTCAAATAAATATGTAATAATTAATTTAGTTGACAACTCTATTTTAATATATGCTATTACTATATTCGTTATTAATTACAATTACAAAATGAAATTAATAATATTATTTAATAAAATAGAGTTGTCTAATAAATATGTATTTTTACTTTACTTGACAACACTATTTTATTATATGTTATTGTTATCTTTGTTTCGTAATTATACTTAATAACAAAGATAATAATAAAATATAACAAAATTGAGTTGTCAAATAAATATAAAATAATTAATTTATTTGACAAATCTATTTTATTATAAGTTATTATTATCTTCGTTATTGAGTACAACTACAAAATGAAAAAAAAAAAAATATTTAATAAAATAGAGTTGTCTAATAAATAAGTAATTATTACTTTATTTGAAAACACTATTTTATGATATGTTATTATTATCTTCGTTTTATTGTTTTACTATATAACGAAGATAATAACATATAATAAAATTGAGTTTATCAAATAAATATGTATTTATTACTTTACTTGACAACTCTATTTTATTTTTTTGTTATTATTATTTTCGTTGTATAATTGTACATCATAACGAAAACAATACTAACATATATTAAAATAGAGTTGTTAAAAAAAGTAATAATTACATATTTATTTGACAACTCTATTTTATTATATGTTATTACTATCTTCGTTATGCAGTAAAACTTTAAAAGGAATACAATAATAACATATGATAAAATAGAATTATCAAATAAATTAATAGTTACATATTTATTTGAAAATTCTATTTTATTATATGTCATTATTATCTTCGTTTAATAATTTAACTTCATAACGAAGATAATAATAACATATAACAAAATTGAGTTGTAAAATAATTAAGTAATTATTATTATTTTATTTGACAACTCTATTTTATTATATGTTATTATTATCTTTGTTATGAAATAAACCATAAAACGAAGATAATAATAACATTAAATAAAATAGAGTTGTCAAATAAAGTAATACTTAAATATTTATTTGGGAACTCTATTTTATTATATACTATTACTATCTTCGTTTTGTATTTAATTTACAACTCGATTTTGTTATATGTTATTATTATTTTCATTATTTAATACAATAACAAAACGAAAATAATAAAAACATATAAAAAAAACTCAGTTGTCAACTAAAAATGTAATTATTACATTATTTGACAACTCTATGTTGTTATATGTTATTGTTTACTTCTTTAAAACTTATTTGTTTGACAACTCTATGTTATTATATGTTATTATTATCTTAGTTACGACGTAGAACTATAAAACGGTGATAATAGTAACATAGTACAAAATTGAGTTGTTAAATAAACAAATAATTACATGTTTATTTGACAACTCTATTTTAATATATGTTATTATCATCTTCGTTATAAACAAAAACTATAAAACAAATATAATAACAATATATAACAAAATAGAGTTTACATATAAATATGTAATTATTACTTGATTAGACAAATCTATTTTATTATATGTTTCTATTATATTCGTTATAATAGTTGTACTCTATTTTTTTACTTGATTAGACAAATCTATTTTATTATTGAGTTAAATATTTATATGATAACTCTATTTTATTATATGTTATTATTATCTTCGTTTTGAGTTGTACTAAATAACGTTTTGTTATTACTTTATTTGACAACTCTATTTTATTATATGTTATTATTATCTTTGTTATGAA
>NC_021162.2:11336369-11339746 GCF_000331145.2 Cicer arietinum
TTATAGCATTCTTCTCCAAAATTTATAACTTTGTTTCGGGTTCTGCGCCAGTATTTAGCACACTAGCAATCGTATGGTCCAAAAATACGATTTTCGGTCTATTTTTGTCGGGTGGTACAAAAATTGCCCACAAAGACAAGATGAAATCGAGGACCAGGATACCCTTATAGCATTCTTGTCCAAAATTTATAACTGAATTTCGGGTTCCGCATCATATTTCAAACACTAGACATCGTCTTGTAAGAAAATACGGATTTTGGTCAATTTTTGTCGGGTGATACAAAAATCTCCCGAAAAGTCTAGATAAAATCGAGGACCGGGAGGCCCTTATAACATTCTTCTCCAAAATTTATAACTGTGGTTCGGGTTCGGCGTCAAAATTCAAACACTAGCCATCGTTTGGTCCGAAAATACAGATTTCAGCATATTTTTGTCGATGGGTACGAAAATCGACTGAAAAGTACAGATGAAATCGAGGACCGGGAGACCCTTATAGCATTCTTCTCCAAAATTTAAAACTGTTTTTCAGTTTCTGTGTCCGAATTCAAACACTAGCCATCGTCTTGTTTGAAAATACGACTTTCGGTCCATTTTAGTCGGGTGGTATGAAAATCGCCCAAAAAGTCCAGTTGAAATCGAGGACCAGGAGACCCTTATAGCATTCTTCTCCAAAATTTATAACTATGTTTTGGGTTCCGCGTATGATTTCCAACACTATCCCTCGTCTGTCGCGGGTTACGAAAATTGTTCGATAGTCGAGAAAAAATCGAGGACCGAGAGGCCCTTATAGCATTCTTCTCCAAAATTTATAATTGTGTTCCAGGTTCCGCGTATGATTTCCAACACTATCCCTCGTCTGTTTTGAAAATACAGATTTCGATAATTTTTTGTCGAGGGTTACGAAAATTGTTCGATAGTCGAGATAAAATCGAGGACCGAGAGGCCCTTATAGCATTCTTCTCCAAAATTTATAACTATGTTTTGGGTTCCGCGTATGATTTCCAACACTATCCCTCGTCTGTCGCGGGTTACGAAAATTGTTCGATAGTCGAGAAAAAATCGAGGACCGAGAGGCCCTTATAGCATTCTTCTCCAAAATTTATAATTGTGTTCCAGGTTATGTGTTAGATTTCAAACACTAACCATCGTTTTGTTCGAAAATATAGTTTTTGGTTCATTTTAGTATGGTGGTACGAAAATCGTCCAAAAAGTCCACATCAAATCGTCGACCGGAAGACCTTTATAGCATTCTTCTCAAAAATTTATAATAGTGTTTTAGGTTCCACTACACATTTCAAACACTAACCATCGTTTTGTTCGAAAATACGAATTTCGATCCATCTTAGTCGTGTGGTACGAAAATCGCCTGAAAAGACCAGATGAAATCGAGGACCAGGAGACCCTTATAACATTCTTCTCCAAAATTTATAACTGTTTTTCAGGCCACGCGCCCTATTTTAAACATTAGCCATCGTCTGGTGCAAAAATACGAATTTCAATTCATTTTTGTTGGGTGGTACGAAACTCTCCCAAAAAGTCCAAATGAAATTGAGGATAGGGAGACCCTTATAGCATTCTTTTTCTAAATTTATAACTGTATTTCAAGTTCTGCGTCAGATTTCAAACACTAGCCATAATCTTGTTCGAAAATAAGAATTTCAGTCCATTTTAGTTAGGTGGTATGAAAATCGCCCGAAAAGTCCAGATGAAATCGAAGACCGAGAGACCCTTATAGCATTCTTCTCCAAAATTTATAACTATCTTACGGGTTTTGTGCCAAATTTCAAACACTAACCATCGTTTTGTTCGAAAATACGAATTTCTGTTCATTTTAGTCAGGTGGTACGAAAACCGCTCAAAATTTAGGACCAGGAAACCCTAGTAGCATTATTCTCCTAAATTTATAATTGTGCTTCGGGTTTCGCGTTCTTATTTCAAAAACTAGCCATCGTTTGGTCCAAAAATACGGATTTCGGTCCATTTTTGTCGGGCGGTACGAACATCCCCCGAAAAGTCCAGATAAAATCGAGGAGCGGAAGACCCTTACATCTCCTATATTTATAAGAGTATTTCGGATTTCGCATCAGATTTCAAACACTAGCCATCATTTGTTCCGAATAATAGATTTCAGTCCATATTTTTCAAGCGGTAAGAAAATCGCCCAAAAAGTTCAGATGAAATCGAGGACTTGGGGACCCTAATAGGATTCTTCTTCTAAATTTATAACCGTGTTTCGGGTTCCACATCAGATTTCAATCACTAGCCATTATCTTTTTCGAAAATACGTGTATCGGTCCATGTTTGTCGGGTAGTATGAAAATCGCCGAAAAAGTCCAGATGAAATCGAGGACCAAGAGACCCTTACAGAATTCTTCTTGTAAATATATAAAAGTGTTTCACATTATGCGTCGGATTTCAAACACTAGCCATCGTCTTGTTCGAAAATACGGATTTCGGTCCATTTTAGTCGGGTGGTACGAAAATCGCTTGAAATGTCCAGATGAAATCGAGGACCAGGAGTCTCTTATATCATTCTTCTCCTAAATTTATAATTGTGTTTCATGATCCGCGTCATATTTCAAACATTATCGATTGTCTTGTTCGAAAATACGTATTTCGGTCCATTTTTGTCGGATGGTATGAAAATCGCCCCAAAGGTCCATATGAAATCGAGGATTAAGAGTCCCTTTTAGCATTCTTCTTTTAAATTTATAACAGTGTTTTAGGAAAATCAAAAACAGCATTAACAAATCATTTAAAATCATATTTTTGACAATTTGCATAAGTGTATTCGAATACACCATGTTGTATTCGAATACAACTTAAGTCAGAGGCAAAACGTTAAATGGTGTATTCGACTACACCCATCTGTAGTCGAATACAAGCTAAGTCAGTGGCCAAGTGTATTCGACTACACCCATATGTAGTCGAATACAAGTTAAGTCAGAGGCTAAAATACATTAATCTGTATTCGACTACACTGATGTGTATTCGAATACAAGATGTAGAATTTGAATTTTTTGAACGTTACAAAGACGTGTATTCGAATACACCTGGAAACATTACAATTTTTCAGATCTGGAATGCCTCTAGAACATTGTAATTTTTCATCAAACCTCTTGGATCAATGGCCACGAATCTGAAAGGATGTTTTATGGAGTATAAATACCCCATAACTTCAGATCAAAAATTAACAATCCTTGAATTAATTCATTAAACAACTTTGAACAAAATTCTGATTTTTTCTAAGTACTTGCATTAGATTTTCATATCATTCTAAAAGTTCTCAAGTACTTGAATTGCTATTGAGTTGTTTATCAATATACCACATCTTAGATTTATTCAAACCTTATTGTATCATTTGTACAAGTAAGATA
>NC_021162.2:11339762-11354111 GCF_000331145.2 Cicer arietinum
TCATGGCTTCCGCACAACCTGTTTTTAGAGACGGTGGTAGCAGTACCAAGCCACCATGTTTTGTTGGAGAGCACTACGATTTTTGGAAAATCCGTATGCAAGCGTATCTCGAAGCACAAGGAGACGATATATGGGATGCAGTTGAAAATGGTCCTCATATTCCAAAAACTGTCATCAATAACAAAGAAGAAATAAAGATAAAAAAATTCTTGGACTGATGAGGATAAAAGAAAAGTGCTTTTCGATAAAAAGGCTAAGAATATATTACAATTTGCACTAGGAATGGATGAGTTTTTCCGCATATCTCACTGTAAAACAGCAAAAGAAATATGGGATACGTTGGAAGTAACTCACGAAGGCACCATTGAGGTAAAAAGATCCAAACTCAACACACTATCACAAGAATATGAGTTATTTCGAATGCAGCCCGGAGAGACTATTCTAGATTTACAGAAAAGGTTCTCTCACCTAACCAATCATTTGACAGCACTCGGAAAAATCTTCACAAATGATGAACTAAATCTAAAAGTACTAAGATCATTGACAAGGGCATGGAAACCAAAAGTTACAGCAATATCGGAAAAGAAAAGCCTATCCAAGATGTCTCTTTCTGCACTATTTGGAAAACTTCAAGAGCATGAAATTGAACTCGGAAGGCTAGAACAAAATGAAAGTCAAGAAAAGAAGAACAAAAATATTGCTTTAAAGACCGAATCAAGAGAACAAAGCAAAGATAATGATTCAGATGAAGATGAAAATATTATCCTTCTTGTTAAGAAATTTGGTAAATTTCTTAAAAACGATAGAACATTCAAAACGAAAAGCTTTAAGAAGAAAGATAATTCTACATCAAATCAAAACTTCACTTGCTTCGAATGTGGAAAACAAAGACATATTAAAGCAGATTGCCCAAACCTTGCTAAGAAGAATGTCAACAGAAAGAAAGACTTCAAGAAGGCATACATAGCTTGGGAAGACAATGAAGTAAGTTCATCTTCAGAAACAGAAAGTGAAGAATGCGCCAATGTTGCATTAATGGCCTCGCATCAATCAGATGATGAAGAGGTTAGTAATATAGACTCTCCTCATTATAATAAGACTAATAATGAATTAATTATAGAATACAATGATGCTCAAAACGCAATAAAAGAATTACTTATTGAATGTAAAAATCTGTGTAAACTAGTATCAACACAAAAGAAACAAATCTCAAGTTTACAAGAAAAAGTTGATATTATGGAGAAAAATTCTGAAAAACTAAAACAAAATTTTGCATGCAATAAATGTAAATCCCTTTCTTTCAAAATTGTTCAATTAAATAGAGTGATTGAACGGTACGAAAAGGGACAATTAGGATTGGAAAATGTTTTAAATATGCAAAGATACTCAAATGACAAAAGTGGTCTTGGATATTCAAAATTTGATAAACCAAATTTGGACAAAACTATTTTTGTTAAAGGAAGTAGTCAATCTAATCAAGAAAAGATTATAGTTATGAAAAAGGATGATCTTTATAATAAGAAAATTATTCAAAATAAATCTCATACATATGCTACTAATAGTAGATTTAATCCTACTTGTTCTTATTGTGGTCTTCATGGTCATACACCTAATACATGTCATATTAGAAACATTAGTGTTCCAAAAGGTCATTTCATATGGGTAAAGAAAGGTACTAACCATCAAGGACCCAAAGCACATTGGGTACCTAATAAAGTTTGATTTCAATTTTGTAGGTATGCAAACAAGAGACTTCAAACATGTGGTACTTAGATAGTGGCTGCTCCAAACACATGACGGGTGATATAACAAAATTTTCAGCTTTAACACTTGAGTCAAAGGGACATGTAGTATATGGAGACAACAACAAAGGAAAAATTTTAGGCATTGGAAAAGTCGGTACAGCACCATCCCCCTCGATTGAAGATGTCTTATATGTTGAAGGTCTAAAACATAATCTCATAAGCATCAGCCAACTTTGTGACAAAGGATACAAGATAGTTTTTAATAAAGATGAGTGCGTCATCCAAAATGAAGCTACAAATGAAACTCAGTTTGTTGATAAGCGTTTCAAAAATATTTTCATACTTAATTTTGAAGATTTATCCTTAAAAATAAAATGTCTTTTGGTAAGCGACAATAATGATGCTTGGCTATGGCATAAGAGATTTGCTCATATTCACATGGATCATTTAAACAAATTGGTCAAGCATGATCTTGTTGTAGGCTTACCAAAAATGAAATTTATAAAGGATAAATTATGTGACGCTTGTCAAAAAGGCAAACAAACAAAAAGTTCTTTCAAACCTAAAAATGTCATTTCAACTTCTAGACCACTACAATTGATACATATGGACTTTTTTGGTCCATCAAGAACCAAAAGTCTTGGTGGAAACTCATATGGACTAGTTAATGTTGATGATTACTCAAGGTTCACTTGGACCTTATTCTTGGCAAATAAAAATGAAGCTTTTAAGGCATTTAAAAACTATGCCAAGCTAGTCCAAAATGAACAATCTGCCAAAATTGTATCAATTAGAAGTGATCATGGAAGGGAATTTCAAAATACTTCATTTGAAGAATTTTGTGAAGAAAATGGTATTTTTCACAATTTTTCTGCACCAAGAACACCACAACAAAATGGGGTCGTTGAGAGAAAGAATAGATCCTTAATAGAGCTTGCTAGAACTATGCTAAGCGACTCAAATCTACCAAAATACTTTTGGGCAGATGCTGTAAACACAGCATGCTATGTTTCCAACCGGGTAATTATTAGGCCAATTCTTAAGAAAACTCCATATGAACTTTACAAAGGTAGAAAACCCAATATCTCTCACTTCCACATTTTTGGATGTAAGTGTTTTGTGTTAAATAACGGTAAAGACAACCTTGGAAAATTTGATGAAAAGACAACCTTGCATTTAACATGTTTTCGAAAATCAAAAACAACATTAACAAATCATTTAAAATCATATTTTTGACAATTTGCATAAGTGTATTCGAATACACCATGTTGTATTCGAATACAACTTAAGTCAGAGGCAAAACGTTAAATGGTGTATTCGACTACACCCATCTGTAGATTATTTCTTGTGATGATGATGTTTTTGAAAGCAATGATCCAAGCAAAGAACTTCAAACTAATCAACCACAACAAGAAAGTGGAGTCAATATTGAAAGGCAAAGTGATGATCTTCCTAAAGAATGGAGAACCCATAGATATCACCCTATTGACAACATCATAGGTGATATAAATAAAGGAGTCACAACAAGGTTAAAATTGCAAGATGCTTGCTTAAACATGGCGTTTGTTTCTCAAATCGAACCCTCCAAAATTGGTGAAGCACTTAAAGATGATCAATGGATACTTGCCATGCAAGAAGAACTCAATCAATTCGAAAGAAGCCAAGTTTGGGAACTTGTTCCTAATCCTGGAAATAAACACATCATTGGTACAAAATGGGTGTTCAAAAATAAACTAGATGAGAATGGCATAGTTGTTCGCAACAAAGCTAGATTGGTCGCTCAAGGATACAATCAAGAGGAAGGGATAGACTTTGACGAAACATTTGCTCCGGTAGCAAGACTAGAAGCCATACGTCTACTATTAGCATATGCTTGCTCCATGAATTTTGAGTTATATCAAATGGACGTGAAAAGTGCATTTCTCAATGGGTACATAAATGAAGAAGTTTATGTCAAGCAGCCCCCTGGATTTGAAGATTCCAAAAATCCCTCACACGTTTACAAATTGAAAAAGGCTCTTTATGGTCTAAAACAAGCTCCAAGAGCTTGGTATGACAGATTAAGCACCTTTTTATGTGAACGAGGATTTGACAAAGGAGAAGTTGATAAAACGTTATTTGTCAAAAGAGAAAATGGTCACACATTATTGGTTCAAATTTATGTTGATGATATAATATTTGGATCAACCAACAAGGACATATGTGAAGAATTCTCTTCAATAATGCAAGGAGAATTCGAAATGTCCATGATGGGAAAATTAAACTATTTTCTTGGACTTCATATCAAGCAACTTGAGCACGGCATCTTCATCAATCAAGCCAAATATTGTAAAGAATTACTAAAGAAATTTGAAATGGAGAATTGCAAAGAAAGTACAACTCCAATGGGCTCCGGAACATATGTTGATAAAGATGCATCAGGAATTTCCATCGACATATCCAAATATCGAGGTATGATTGGATCATTATTATATCTAACGGCCAGCCGGCCAGATATCATGTTTAGTGTTTGTTTGTGTGCAAGATTTCAGGCAGATCCGAAAGAATCACATCTAGTAGCTGTTAAAAGAATTATGAAGTATCTGAAAGGAACAACAAATGTAGGCCTATGGTATCCTAAGGGTAGCATATGTAGCCTAGTAGGATACTCTGATTCGGATTATGCGGGATGCAAAACAGACCGTAAAAGCACCAGTGGCACATGTCATGTCTTAGGAAATGCCCTTGTTTCATGGTCTTGTAAAAAGCAAGCTTGTGTTGCACTTAGTACTGCTGAAGCTGAATATATTGCAGCAGGAAGCTGTTGTGCCCAGATTCTCTGGCTCAAACAGCAATTACATGACTATGGAGTTGATCTCGGATGCATTCCCTTAAGATGTGATAACACAAGCGCAATAAACATCTCAAAGAATCCAATCATGCACTCCAGAACTAAACACATCGATATCCGACATCATTTTCTACGGGATCATGTACTTAAAGGTAATGTTGAGGTAACATTTGTTGATACACACAATCAATTGGCCGATATTTTTACAAAACCGTTACCTAAAGACTCATTTTATAAAATCCGAAGAGAACTTGGTATTTTGAGTGAATTTGATCTTTAACCATTGCATGATATACATAGTTTGCCATATCTCTTATGTCTTATTGATTATTTCCTTTTGATATATGAATTTGTGTATTACATGATGCAATTTTCATAAAAAAACTGAGTTTTTAAGCAAAACGGTGCTTATGTAGTCGAATACAAATGTCTGTATTCGAATACAAACTTTCCCAGATTTCCTGTATTCGAATACAAAGGATGTGTAGTCGAATACACGTTCCCAGAAAAATGTGTATTCGAATACAAGAAGGTGTAGTCGAATACACCTTCGCGTTTTTGCCCAGATATAAAAGCTGCTACACATAAGTTAGGGTTATTTCAGTTGGTATTCGAATACAGCCTCAGTTCCTTCTCTCATCTCTCTCAAACTCATCCATCCTCCTTCCACTTACTTACCCATTCACTCAACCTAACAAAATCCATTACTCTTTACTTCCTTCTTGTCATCCCTCTTCAAATCTCTCACAACTCTCACATTTTCTCTAAAACCCACTTTCACCAAAAATACCCTTTCTCACCATGGATGCTCGCAAACGAGGACCACGCACCAAACATGCCGCAGTAGGTCCCTCACGAAAACGAACCAAGACTCCCAACATCACGGATCTATCCCGGCTTCTACACACACCGGAGGAAATTGATCGTTTTCGCACCTTCTACTCGGACAAGCGCCTTATTATCCCCAAATACGGTACTTTGGACTCTTTTTCTGATTTTAAATTTCCTGCGTTGCTTAAAGCACAACATGTTGAAGAGTTTATAGGCTACAATGGTCCAGTTTATCCAGATTTGGTTAGGGTTTTTTATTGTAATCTCATACAAGAGGGCAAACTGCTAGTCTCGCGCGTTAAGGGTAAAGTTATTCGTTTAAATACCAAAACCATTGGCGAAATTCTGAATATTCCTTTTAATGGTGAACAATTTTGTCCAAACAATTTATGTGAATGGGGTGATATTTCTAAGTATGATGCGTATGTCTCTCTCTGTCGGTTTGATCGCCGCACCATGGAACAAAAGAGAGCTCAGGCAGGTTCCAAATATGCCCAGCAACGGTATGGTGTGGGAAATCTTACTGTTGATTATCGGCTTCTACACTATTTCCTTAGCTACATTTTGGTTCCGAAGGCTGGAAATTACTCCCAAATTTCGGAGTTTGAACTGCAAATTATGAATTTCATGTTTGAAGGTCGTCAACTTAATTGGGCATTTTTTGTGAAATCTATCATGCTTGGATCTCGCGAAGCAATTGGCTTACCATATGCAAAGGAAGTTTCACGAATTTTGGAACACTTTGGTGTGGACTTTGCTGATGAGGTTATGTTTACTCCCACCAAAGAAAATCTGTTGGATTTAGGTGTCTTGCCTAGCATGAGGATCATATGGAATGATGAGCTTGAAGCCTTTGTGCATAAAGGTGATCATGGTCCACCTTCTGAAGATGCACCGGCGGACACTGCTGGACCATCCAACACTGCTGCTCAAGGAGATGAAGATGGCGAGGAAACTGCATCTGATGATGATTATATCTCCAATCAAATGATCATGACTCGCCTTGATTCTTTCCAAACTTTCTTCCAAACTCAATTCGACAAGTTGACCACCTCTATCGACACTCGCTTCACCACCATTGAAACTACTATTGCTCGCAATCATGACGCACTATCTCAAGACATTAGTCAATTATCCGACAAACTTGATCATTTCCACATTCCGACAGAATTTGATTAAGTCTTTAAATTTTGTACTAAGTTCACTTTTTGTATTCTGTGTTATTGTAATATTTGCTTTATGAACTCCTTTGTCGTTTTAATTCTGGTGTGTTTTGTATTACTCGTTTCAGGACTTATTATGTATTCACTTTTATGATCTTCTAACTTAATTTCCATTACTGCTATTCTTGTTTCCTTCTATGTCTTTTGTGTATGACTTTACTCGCACCGTGTATGTCTCTTTGTTTTCTTCTTCTTTTTGATCATGTCAAAAGGGGGAGAAAATTTGGTGTTGTTGTTGCATTTCAAACCTTGTAGGCACTCAAAAACAATTTTCAAATCATCACATACAACGGGGGAGTATGCACCTATTACGGGGGAGCAAAGATTTCAACATCACACTCTCTTCACAACAACGTTTTGTCATAATCAAAAAGGGGGAGAATGTAAACTACATGTTTTTGATGACGACAAGACCACCAACTATGGACAATGCAGCAAGATCAAAAAGAAGATCAAACCATCTTGAATGAGCTTCCAAATCCAAATAATAAATGAGTAAATATAAAGGTATATGATACAAATCAATAGTTCAAATACTTGAGAACAATTCATATTTACATATGCATTTAACATGTTTTCAAAAATCAAAAACAACATTAACAAATCATTTAAAATCATATTTTTGACAATTTGCATAAGTGTATTCGAATACACCATGTTGTATTCGAATACAACTTAAGTCAGAAGCAAAACTTTAAAAGGTGTATTCGACTACACGCATCTGTAGTCGACTACAAGCTAAGTCAGTGGCCAAGTGTATTCGACTACACCCATCTGTAGTCGACTACATGCTAAGTCAGTAGCCAAATGTATTCGACTACACTCATATGTAGTCGAATACAAGTTAAGTCAGAGGCTAAAATACATTGATCTGTATTCGACTACACTGATGTGTATTCGAATACAAGGTGTAAAATTCGAATTTTTTAAACGTTACAAAGATGTGTATTCGAATACACATATACTGTATTCGAATACACCTGGAAACATTACAATTTTTCAGATCTGGAATGCCTCTAGAACATTGTAATTTTTCATCAAACCTCTTGGATCAATGGCCACGAATCTGAAAGGATGTTTTATGGAGTATAAATACCCCATAACTTCAGATCAAAAATTAACCATCCTTGAATTAATTCATTTGAACAACTTTGAACAAAATTCTGATTTTTCTAAGTACTTGCATTAGATTTTCATATCATTCTAAAAAGTTCTCAAGTACTTGAATTACTATTGAGTTGTTTATCAATATACCACATCTTAGATTTATTCAAACCTTATTGTATCATTTGTACAAGTAAGATAGTGGTGTGCTATCTTAGAAAGAATTGTTAGAAGTTTTGTAGCAAGAATCCCAGGGTGGGAATTGTACATTTTCTGACAAGTAGTTGATTAATCTCTTGTGGTGTGCAAGAGGACTGGACGTACCCTTGGTTATAAGGGGAACCAGGATAAATCTTATCGTGTTCATTTAATTCACCCCCCCCCCCTCTTAGGCGTACTTCTATACTTACATCATTCTTCTCCTAAATTTATAATTGTGTTTCATGATCCGCGTCATATTTCAAACATTATCCATTGTCTTGTTCGAAAATACGTATTTCGGTCCATTTTTGTCGGGTGGTATGAAAATTGCCCCAAAGGTCCATATGAAATCGAGGATTAAGAGTCCCTTTTAGCATTCTTCTTTTAAATTTATAACTGTGTTTTGAGGTCCGCGTTAGATTTTAGATACTAGCCATCATCTTGTTCGAAAATACGGATATCTATCCATTTTAGTCAGGTGATACGAAAATCTCCCGAAATGTCCAGATGAAATCGAGGATTAGGAGACTCTTATTGCATTCTTCTCCTAAATTTATAATTGTGTTTTGGGTTCCGCGTCACATTTCAAATACAAGCTATCGTCTAGTCCGAAAATACACATTTCAGTCCATTTTTTTCGGGTGGTACGAAAAGCGCCAGGAAAGTCCAAATAAAATTGAGGACCTGGAAACCCTTATTGGATTCTTCTCCTAAATTTATAATAGTATTTCAGATTCCGCATCAGATTTAAAATACTAACCATAGTTTGGTTCAAAACAACGGATTTGAGTTAATTTTTGTCGGGTGATTCGAAAATCGCACGAAAAGTCCAGATGAAATCGAGGACCGAGAGACCCATTTAACATTCTTCTCCTAAATTTATAATAGTGTTTTAGGTTCTGCATCAACTTTCAAACACTAGCCATCGTCTGGTTTGAAAATACAGATTTTGATCCATTTTTGTCGAGGGGTACGAAACTCGCCCAAAAAGTTCAGATGAAATTGAGGACCGAGAGTCCCTTATGGTATTCTTCTTCTTAATTTATAACAGTGTTTCGATTTTCGAGTCAGATTTTAAACACTAGCCATCATCGTGTTTGAAAATACGGATTTCGATCCATTTGAATCAGGTGGTACAAAAATCGCCCGAAATAACCAGATGAAATCGAGGACCAGGAGACTCTTATAGCATTCTTCTACTAAAATTATAACTGTGTTTCATTTTCCACGTCAGATTTCAAACACTATCCATCATCTTGTTCGAAAATACAAATTTCGGTCCGTTTTTGTCGGGTGGTACAAAAATTGCCCAAATAGTCCAGATGAAATCGAGGACCGGGAGAGCCATATAGAATTCTTCTCCTAAATATATACCAGTGTTTCAAGTTCCATATCAAATTTCAAACACTAGCCATCGTCTGGTCCGAAAATACAGATTTTGGTCAATTTTTGTAGAGGGTCGTACGAAAATCGCACGAAAAGTCCAGATGAAATCGAGAACCGAGAGACCCTTTTCACATTCCTCTCCTAAATATATAACAGTGTTTCAGGTCCCGCTTGAGATTTCAAACACTAGCCATCGTCTGGTTTGAAAATAGAGATTTTTGTCTATTTTTGTCGAGTGGTATGGATATTGCCGAAAAGTCCAGATGAAATCGAGGATCGAGAGACCCTTATAGCATTCTTATCCTAAATATATAACATTGTTTCGGGTTTTGCGTCAGATTTCAAACACTAGCCATCGTCTAGTTCAAAAATACCGATTTAGATCCATTTCAGTCGGGTGGTACGAAAATAACCCGAAATGTCCAGATGAAATCGAGGACCAAGAGACTCTAATAGCATTCTTCTCCTAAATTTATAATTGAGTTTCGGGTTCCGCATCTGTTTTAAAACACTATCCATTGTCTTGTTCAAAAATACGAATTTCGGTCCATTTTTGTTGGGTCGTACGATAATCTCCCCAAAACACTATTATATATTTAGGAGAAGAATTCTATAAAGGTCTCCCGGTCGTCGATTTCATTTGGACTATTCAGGCGATTTTCATTCCACCCGACAAAAATGGACCGAAATCCGTATTTTCGGACCAGACGAAGGCTAGAGTTTGAAATTTGACACGGAACCCGAAATACAGTTATAAATTTAGAAGAAGAATGCTACAAGGGTCTCTTGGACCTCGATCATCAATTTCATCTGGACTTTTCGGGCGATTTTTGTACCCCTCGACAAAAGTGGACTAAAATCTATATATTCGGACCAGATGATGGCTAGTGTTTGAAATCGGACCCGGAATCCGAAACACTGTTATATATTTAGGAGAAGAATGATGTAAGGGTCTCTCGGTCGTTGATTCATAGGGTATTTTTGGGTGATTTTCGTACTACCCGACTTAAATGGACCGAAATTCATATTTTTGAACAAAACAATGGCTAGTGATTGAAATCCGACACAGAACTCAGAAAACATTTCTAAATTTAGTTGAAGAATGCGATAAGGGTCTCTTGGACCTCGATTTATCTGGTCTTTTCAGGCGACTTTCTTACCCCTCGACAAAAAAGGACCAAAATCTATATTTTCGGACCAGACGATAGCAAGTGTTTGAAATCTGGCGCTGAATTTAAAAACCAGTAATAAATTTTGGAGAAGAATGCTATAAGGGTCTCCGCGTCCTCGATTTCATTTGGGCTTTTCGGGCATTTTTCGTACCTCTCGACAAAAATGGACCGAAATCAGTATTTTCGAACAAGACAATTGTTAGTGTTTGAAATCTGAGGCGGAACCCAAAACTTAGTTATAAATTTAGTAGAAGAATTCTATAAGCGTCTCCTGGTCCTCGATTTCACCTGGTCTTTTCGGGAGATTTTCGTATTACCTGACAAAATTATACAGAAATTCGTATTTTCAGACTAGACAATGGTTAGTGTTTAAAATTTGACATGGAATCCAAAATATTGTTATATATGTAGGAGAAGAATGCTATAGGGTATCCCGGTCCTCGATTTCATCTGGACTTTTCGGGTGATTTTCGTACCACTCTACAAAAATGTACCGAAATCCGTATTTTCGGACCAGACAATGGCTAGTGTTTAAAATCGGTCATAGAGCCCAAAAAACAGTTATAAATTTACAGAAGAATTCTATAAGGGTCTCTAGGTCTTCGATTTCATATGAACTTTTCAGGCAATTTTCGTACCACCCAACCAAAATGGACAGAAATCCGTATTTTCGGACAAGACAATGGCTAGTGTTTGAAACCTGATGCGGAACTCGAAACACAGTTATAAATTTTGGAGAAGAATTCTATAAGGGTCTCTGGGTCCTCGATTTGCTCAAGTTAAAATTGTATGAATTGCCAATTATGCCAAAAAGGGGGAGATTTGACTTTTTTGAAATCTGACACGGAACCTGAAACACAGTTATAAGGGTCTCTGGGTCCTCGATATCATTTGGACTTTTTGGGCAATTTTCGTAGCACCCAACAAAAATGAACTCAAATTCGTATTTTCGGACCAGACGATGGATACTGTTGAAAATTTGGCGCAAAGCCAGAAAAACAGTTATAAATTTTGGAGATGAATGCTATAAGGGTCTCTTGGTCCTCGATTTCATCTAGACTTTTCCGGCTATTTTCGTACCACCCGACTAAAATTGACCGAAATTCGTATCTTCAAACAACACGATGGTTAGTGTTTGAAATCTGTCGTGGAACTCGAAACAAAATTATAAATTTTGGAGAATAATCAATTAAGAGTCTCCTGGTCCTCGATTTCATCTGGATTTTTTGGACAATTTTCGTACACTCGACAACAATGGACCAAAATCTGTATTTTCGAACAAAACAATGGTTTGTGTTCGGAATTTGACACGGAACCCGAAACACAGTTTTAAATTTAGGAGAAGAATGCTATAAGAGTCTCTTGGTCCTCGATTTCGTCTAGACTTTTCGGGGTATTTTTGTACAAGACAATTGCTAGTGTTTGAAATCTGGCGCGGAACCTGAAACCAAGTTATAAAATTTGGTGAAGAATGCTATAATGGTCTCGCGGTCCTCAATTTAATTTGGACTTTTCGAACGATTTTCGTACCCCTCGAATAAAAATGGACCAACATCTGTATTTTCGGACCAGACGATGGCTAGTGTTAGAAATATGACGCGGAACTTGAAACATAGTTATAAATTTTAGAGAAGAATGCTATAAGGGTCTCTCGGTCCTCGATTTCATCGAGAGTTTTCGAGCGATTTTCATACCACCCGACTAAAATGGACCAAAATCCGTATTTTCAAAGAAGACCATGGCTAGTGTTTGACATCTGACGTGGAACCCAAAAGAAAATTATAAAATTAGAAGAAGAATGATATAAGGGATTCTCGGTCCTGGATTCCATCTGGACTTTTTGGGACGTTTTCGTACCACTCCAGAAAAAGGGCCAAATCAGTATTTTCAGACTAGACGATGGCTAGTATTTGAAATCTGGCGTAGAGTATAAAACATAGTTATAAATTTTGGAGAACCATGCTATAAGAGTCTCCCGGTACTCTAGTTCATATGGACTTTTTGGGCAATTTTCGTACCACCCGACAAAAATGGACCAAAGTCCGTAGTTTCAGACAAAACGATGGTTAGTGTTTGAAATATAAAACGCAGAACCCGAAACACAGTTATAAGTTTAGAAGAAGAATGCTATAAGGGTCTTGTGGTCCTCGATTTCATCTAGACTTTCGTGCAATTTTTGTATCACCCGACAAAAATCTACCAAAATCCGTATTTTCAAACAAGACGATGGCTAGTGTTTGAATTCTGATGCAGAACCTGAAACACAATTATAAATTTTGGAGAAGAATGCTATAAGGGTCTCTTAGTCCTCGATTTCATCTGGTCTTTTTCCGGCGATTTTCGTACCACCCGACAAAACTAGACTGAAAATTGTATTTTCAGACCACACGATAGCTAATGCTTGAAATTAGGCGCGAAACCCGAAACACATTTATAAATTTTGGAGAAGAATGCTATAATGGTCTCCCGGCCAGCGATTTCATATGGACTTTTCGGGTGATTTTCGTACCACCCGAGTAAAATAGACCGAAATCCGTATTTTTTAACAAGACAATGGCTAGTGTTTGAAATATAAGGCGGAACCCGAAACAAAGTTATAAATTTCGAAGAAGAATTTATAAAGGTCATTTGGTCCCCGATTTCATCTGGACTTTTCAGGCGATTTTCGTACCCATCGATGATAATGGATGAAATTCTGTATTTTCGGACCAGACGATGACCAATGTTTGAAATCGGACCCGGAACCTTAAACACAGTTATAAATTCAGGAGAAAAATGCTATAATAAGAGTCTTCTGGTCCTCGATTTTCGTACCCCTCGACAAAAATGGACCGAAATCAATATTTTCACACCAGACGATGGCTAGTGTCTGAAATCTGACGCGGAAATATAAATTTCAAACACTAGCCATCGTTTGAACTAAAAATATAAATTTCAGTCCATTTTGGTTGTGAAGTACAAAAATCGCCCGAGAAGTCCAATTGAGATCGATGACCTAGAGACTCTTTTAGAATTCTACTCCAAAATTAATAACTTTGTTTTTGGTTCCGCGTCAGATTTCAAACAGTAGCCATGTTCTGGTCCAAAATTACAGATTTTTGTCGAGTGGTACGATAGTCGCCCAAGAAGTCCAAATGAAGTCGGGTTTAAAACTGTGTTTCGGGTTCCGTGTCAGATTTCAAACACTAGCCATCATCAAGTCCGAAAATACAGTTTTCGGTCTATTTTGGTTGTTTGGTATGATTTTCAAACTCTACTAATAAGATTTCAAACCCTAGCCATCATCTTGTACAAAAATAAGAATTTTGGTCAATTTTGGTCGGGTGGTACGATTTTCACCCGAAAAGTCCAGATGATATCGAGGACTGTGAGACCCTTATAGCATTCTTCACCTAAATTTAAAATTGTGTTTCGGGTTTCGAGTTTCGTATTAGATTTCAAACACTAGCCATCGTCTGGTTCATAAATATCGATTTCGTTCTGTTTTTGTCAGGTGGAACGAAAATCGCCTGAAAAGTCCATATGAAATCGAGGATCAGGAGACCCTTTTAGCATTCTTCTCCTAAATTTTTAATTGTATTTCGGGTCAGATTTCAAATACTAGCCATCGTCTAGTACGAAAATACGGAATTCGGTCCATTTTTTTGGGTGGTAGGAAAATCGCCCTAAAGGTCTAAATGAAATCGAGTATTGGGGGACCCTTATATCATTCTGGTCCTAAATTTTAAATTGTGTTTTGGGTTTCGAGTTATGGATAAGATTTCAAACATTAGCCATCGTCTTGTTCGAAAATATGGATTTCATTCCATTTTTGTCAGGTGGTATGAAAATCGCTTGAAAAGTCGAGATGAATCGAG
>NC_021162.2:11354342-11357464 GCF_000331145.2 Cicer arietinum
ACCGGACGACACTTATAGCATTCGTCTGGTCAGAAAATATGGAAGATATCGAGGACCGAGAGACCCTTATAGCATTCTTCTTCTAAATTTATAAATGTGTTTCGGGTTCCACATCAGATTTCAATGACTAGCCATTATATTTTTCGAAAATACGTGTACCGGTCCATTTTTGTCTGGTAGTATGAAAATCGCCCAAAAATTCCAGATGAAATCGAGGACCAAGAGACCCTTACAAAATTCTTCTCGTAAATATATAAAAGTGTTTCGCATTATGCGTTAAATTTCAAACACTAGACATCGTCTTGTTCCAAAATACGGATTTCGGTCCATTTTTGTCGTGTGGTACGAAAATAGCCCGAAAAATCCAGATGAAATGGATGACTGAGAGACCCTTATATCATTTTCTCCTTAATATATAACATTGTTTTGGATTCCGCATCAGATTTCAAACTCTAGTAATTGTCTAGTCCGAAAATACAGATTTTGGTCAATTTTTGTCAAGGGGTATGAAAATCACCCAAAACGTCCAGAGGAAATCGATGACCGAGAGACATTTATAGCATTCTTCTTCTAAATTTATGACTGTATTTCGGTTTCCGCATCAGATTTCAAACACTAGCCATCGTCTTGTTCGAAAATGCGAATTTCGGTCCATTTTAGTCGGGTGGTACGAAAATCGCCTGAAATGTCCAGATGAAATCGAGGACCAGGAATCTCTGACATTTATAACTTTGTTTCGGGTTCCACGTCAAATTTCAGATACTAGCCATCGTCTGGTCCGAAAATACGGATTTCAATCCATTTTTGTCGGGTAGTATGAACATCACACGAAAAGTCAAAATGAAATTGAAGACCGAGAGAACCTTATAGAATTCTTCTCCTAAATTTATAACTATGTCTCGGGTTCCACGTCAAATTTCAAACACTAGCCATTTTCTGGTCCGAAAATATGGATTTTGGACCATTTTTGTCATTTGGTACAAAAATCGCCCGAAAAGTTTGAATTAAATTGAGGATCCAGTTACCCTAATTGGATTGTTCTCCTAGATTTATAATTGTGTTTCATGTCAAAATTTAAACACCAGCCATCGTCTGGTCCGAAAATATGGATTTCGGTCACTTTTTGTCGGGTGCTTCGAAAATTTAAAACAATGTTTCAAGTTTCGCATCAGATTTCAAACACTAGCCATCGCCAGGTCCAAAAATACGGATTACAAAAATTGACCGAGAGAACCTCATAGCATTCTTTTCCTATATTTATAATTGTGTTTCAGGTTCCACGACAGATTTAAAACACTAGTCATCGTCTTGTTCCATATACAGATTTAGGTCCACTTTTTTTTAGATGGTACGAAAATCGCCCGAAAAGTCCAGTTGAAATCGAAGACCGGAAGACCCTTATAACAATTTTCTCTTAAATTTGTAACTTTGTTTTGGGCTCGGCGTCATATTTCAAACACTAGCCATTGTGTGAACCAAAAATACGAATTTCAGTCAATTTTTGTTGTGAAGTACGAAAATCGCTCGAAAGTCCATATGAAATTGAGGACCTAGAGACCGTTTTAGAATTCTTCTCCTAAATTAATAACTGTGTTACAGATTCCGCGTCAGATTTCAAACACTAGCCATCATCTTGTTCAAAAATACGGATATCCGTCCATTTTAGTTGGGTGGTACGAAAATCGCCCGAAATGTCCATATGAAATCGAGAACCAGGAGACTCTTATAGCATTCTTCTCTTAAATTTATAACTGTGTTTTGGGTTCCACGTCAGATTTCAAACACTAGCCCTCGCTTGTCCAAAAATACAGATTTCGATCCATTTTTTTTAGGTGGCACGAAAATCTCCCGAAAAGTCTAGATGAAATCGAGGACAAGGAGACCATCATAACATTTTTATCCAAAGTTTATAACAGTGTTTCGGGTTCTACGTCAGATTTCAAACACTAGCCATCGTCTTGTTCGAAAATATCGATTTCGGTCTATTTTAGTCGGGTGGTACGAAAATCGCCCGAAAAGTCCAGATGAAATCGAGGATCGGGAGACCCTTATAGCATTCTTCTCCTAAATTAATAACTGTGTTACAGATTCCGCGTCAGATTTCAAACACTA
Source organism: Cicer arietinum (assembly GCF_000331145.2). NCBI lineage: Eukaryota > Viridiplantae > Streptophyta > Magnoliopsida > Fabales > Fabaceae > Cicer > Cicer arietinum. The sequence continues at coordinate 11,356,455 of NC_021162.2, forward strand.
GCCATCATCTTGTTCAAAAATACGATTTTCGGTCCATTTTAGTCGGGTGGTACGAAAATCGCCCGAAAAGTCCAGATGAAATCGAGGATCGGGAGACCCTTATAGCATTCTTCTCCTAAATTAATAACTGTGTTACAGATTCCGCGTCAGATTTCAAACACTAGCCATCATCTTGTTCAAAAATACGATTTTCGGTCCATTTTAGTCGGGTGGTACGAAAATCGCCCGAAAAGTCCAGATGAAATCGAGGATCGGGAGACCCTTATAGCATTCTTCTCCTAAATTAATAACTGTGTTACAGATTCCGCGTCAGATTTCAAACACTAGCCATCATCTTGTTCAAAAATACGATTTTCGGTCCATTTTAGTCGGGTGGTACGAAAATCGCCCGAAAAGTCCAGATGAAATCGAGGATCGGGAGACCCTTATAGCATTCTTCTCCTAAATGTATAACAATGTTTTGGGTTCTGAATCAAATTACAAATACTAGCAATTGTCTGGTCCATAAATACAAATTTTGGTCGATTTTTGTTTAGGAGTAAGAAAATCATCTGAAAAGTCCAAATGAAATCGAGGACTAAAAGACCCTTATAGCATTCTTCTCCAAATTTTATTATATGTTATTAAAGGATGGAGAAAACCTTATAGCATTCTTCTTCTAATTTTATATCTTTGTTTTGGGTTCCGCATCAAATTTCAAACACTAGCCATCATCTTGTTCCAAAATATGAATATTGGTCCATTTTAGTTGGGTGGTACGAAAATCGCTCGATATATCCAGATGAAATCGAGGACCAGGAGACACTGATAGCATTCTTCTCCTAAATTTATAGTTGTGTTTCGGGTTCCGCGTTAGATTTCAAACACTAGCCATCGTCTTGTCCAAAAATACAAATTTTGATCCATTTTTGTTAGGTGGCACGAAAATCGCCCGAAAAGTGTAGATGAAATCGAGGAGAGGGAGACCATTATAACATTCTTATCCAAAGTTTATAACTATGTTCCGGGTT
>NC_021162.2:11357707-11358625 GCF_000331145.2 Cicer arietinum
GGGTTTCGCGTCAGATTTCAAATACTAGCCATCGTCTTGTTCAAAAATACGATTTTCGGTCCATTTTAGTCGGGTGCCACGAAAATAGCCTGAAAAGTCCAGATTAAATCGAGGTCCGGGAGACCCTTGTAGCATTCTTCTCACAATATAAGATTTTGTTATAATTCGATTTTGTTATGTATTATTATTATTATTTTCGTTATTTAGTACAATTACAAAACGAAAATAATAAAAACATGTAAGAAAATTGAGTTGTCAAATAAAAATGTAATTTTTACTTTATTTGACAATTCTATTTTGTTATAAGTTATTATTTACTTCGTTATAACTTATTTGTTTGACAACTCTATTTTATTATATGTTATTATTATCTTAGTTATGACGTAGAACTATAAAACGGTTATAATTAAATAAAGAAATAATTACATATTTATTTGAATACTCTATTTTATTATATGTTATTATCATCTTCGTTATGAACTAAAACTATAAAACAAAGTTAATAACAGTATATAACAAAATAGAGTTGTAAAATTAATATGTAATTATTATTTTATTTGACAACTCTATTTTATTATATGTTATTATTATCTTCGTTATGTAGTAAAACAATAAAATAATAACATTTAATAAAATAGAGTTGTCAAATAATGTAATAATTAAAAATTATTCTTCTCATGAATTTATAATTGTGTTTCGGCTCATTTTTGTAGGGTGGTACAAAAATTGCATGAGAAGTCTAGATGAAATCGGGGATTTTCGTACCACCCATTTTCGGTCCATTTTTGTCGGGTGGTATGAAAATCGCCTGAAAAGTCCAGATGAATCGAGGACTAAAAGACTTTTATAGCATTATTCTCTAAAATCTATAACTATTTTTAAGGTTCCGCACCAAATTTCAAACACTAGCCATCGTCT
>NC_021162.2:11359033-11365901 GCF_000331145.2 Cicer arietinum
TCTAGATGAAATCGAGGACGAGGAGACCCTTATTACATTCTTCTCCTAAATTTATAACTCTGTATCGGGTTCTTTGTCAGATTTCAAACACTAACCATCGTTTGGTCTGAAACTACGGAATTGGTTCATTTTTGTTGGGTGGTACAAAAATCGCTCAAAAAGTCCAGATGAAATCGAGGCTCGGGAGACCCTTGTAGCATTCTTCTGCAAAATTTATAATTGTGTATCAAACACTAGCCATCGTCTGGTATGAAAATACTGATTTTGGTCCTTTTTTGTTGTGGTACGAAAATCTCCTGAAAAGTCCATATGAAATCGAGGACCAGAAGACTCAAATTATAGCATTCTTCTACTGAATTTATAACTGTGTTTCGGGTTCCGTGTATGATTTCAAACATTGGCCATCGTCTGGTCCGAAAATACAGAGTTTGGTCCATTATCATCGATGGGTACGAAAATCGCCTGAAAAGTCCAGATGAAATCGAGGACCAAATGACCCTTATAAATTCTTCTTCTTAATTTATAATTGTGTTTCGGGTTCCGCTTCAAATTTCAAACATTAGCCATCGTCTTGTTCGAAAATACGGATTTCGGTCCATTTTAGTTGGGTAGTACGAAAATCGCCCGAAAAGTCCATATGAAATCGAGGACCAGGAGACCATTATAGCATTCTTCTCCAAAAATTATAATTGTGTTTCAGGTTCCACACCAAATTTTAAACATCTTCCAAAAAAGACCCGAAGAAATTCATTTCCAAAAATACGTTTTTCGGTCTATTTTTGTCGAGTGGTACAAAAATCTCCCGAAAAAGACCAGAAGAAAAAATCGAGGACCAAGAGATCGACAAAAATCTCCTAAAATTCTTCTCCAAAATTTATAATTGTGTTTCGGTTTCGGCATCAGAATTCAAACACTAGCCATCGTTTTGTAGGAAAATACGGATTTTGGTAGATTTTTGTTGGGTGATACAAAAATCGCCCGAAAAGTCTAGATGAAATCGAGGATCAGGAGACCCTTATAATTGTGTTTCAGATTCTGCGTCTTATATTTCAAACACTAACCATCGTTTGGTTCGAAACTACGAACTTTGGTCCATTTTTGTAGTGTGGTATGAAAATTTCCCAAAAAGGCCAGCTGAAATCTAGTACCAGGAGACCCTTATAGCCTTCTTATAAAAAATTTATAACTATGATTTGGGTTCTGTGCCAGATCTCAAACACTAGCCATCGTCTGCTCTGAAAATACTGATTTTGGCCTTTTTTTTGGACGGGTACGAAAATCGTCCGAAAAGTCCAGATGAATTCGAGGATCGAGACTTCCGTATATCATTCTTCTTCTAAATTTATAATTTTCTTTCGGGTTCCGCGTCAGATTTAAAACACTAGCCAACGTCTTGTTTGAAAATACGGATTTCGGTCCATTTTTGTCGAGGGGTACGAAAATCGTCCGAAAAGTCCAGATGAATTCGAGGATCGAGACTTCCGTATATCATTCTTCTTCTAAATTTATAATTTTCTTTCGGGTTCCGCGTCAGATTTAAAACACTAGCCAACGTCTTGTTTGAAAATACGGATTTCGGTCCATTTTTGTCGAGGGGTACGAAAATCGTCCGAAAAGTCCAATTGAAATCGAGGATCATGAGACCATTATAGCATGCTTCCCCAAAATTTATAACTTTTTTTCAGGTTCCGCGCCAGATTTCAAACACTAGCCATCGTCTTGTACGAAATACACTGAAAAGTATAGATGAAATCGAGGACCAGGAGATTCTTATAGCATTCTTCTACTAAATTTATAAATGTGACTCAAGTTCTGCGTCAGATTTCAAACACTATCTATTGCTTGTTCGAAAATACGAATTTGGGTTTCGTGTCAGATTTCAAATACTAGCCATTGTCTTGTCCGAAAATACGGATTTCGGTCCATTATTGTCGGGTGGTACGAAAATCACTCGAAAAGTCTACATGAAATCGACGACCAAGAGACCCCTATAGCATTTTTCTCCAAAATTTATAACTCTCTTTCGGGTTCCGCGTCAAATTTCAAACACTAGCTATCGCATGGCCCGAAAATATAAATTTTAGTCCATTTTTGTCGAGGGGAACAAAAATTGCCCGAAAAGTCCAGATTAAATCGAGGAGAAGAAGTTTCTTGTAGCATTCTTCTCCTAAATTTATAAATTAGTTTGGGGTTCTCCGTCAGATTTCAAACACTATCTATCGTTTGGTCCAAAAATACGAATTTCTGTCCATATTTGTCGAGTGGTACAAAAATCGCCTAAAAGTCCATATGAAATCGAAGACCGGGAGACCCTTATTGCATTCTTCTCCAAAATTTATAAATGTGTTTCGGGTTCCGCGTCAAATTTCAAACACTAGCCCTCATCTGGTCTGAAAATACAGATTTCTGTTCATTTTTGTTAGGTGGTACGAAAATCGCCCAAAAAGTCCACATAAAATCAACAACCAGAAGACTCTTATAGCATTCTTCTCCTAAATATATAAATGTATATCGGGTTCCGCGTCAGATTTCAAACACTAGCCATCGTCTTGTTGGAAATTACGGATTTCGGTCCATTTTTGTCGGGGTGTACGTAAATCGCCCGAAAAGTCTAGATGAAATCGAGGACCGGGTGACCCTTATAGCATTCTTCTCCTAAATTCATAACAATGTATCTCATTTCAGGTCAGATATCAAACACTAGCCATCGTCTATTCTGAAAATACAGATTTCGGTCCATTTTTGTCGAGGGGTACGAAAATCGCCCGAAAAGTCCAGATCAGATCGAGGACCGAGAGACCGTTATAACATTCTTCTCCTAAATTTATAATTGAGTTTCAGGTTCCGCCTCATATTTCAAACACTAGTAATTGTCTTCTTCGAAAATACGGATTTCAGTCCATTTTTGTCGGGTGGTACGAAAATCGTCTGAAAAGTCTAGATGAAATCGAGTACCAGGAGACCCTTATAGCATTCTTCTCCTAAATTTATAACTGAGTATTGGGTTCCGCGTCAGATTTCAAGCACTAGCAATTATTTTGTTCAAAATAATGAATTTCAGTCTATTTTTTGTCGGGTGGAATGAAAACAACCCTAATAAAAAAGAGTTGTCCTATAAATATGTAATTATTACTAATAACATATAATAAAAAAGAGTTGTCATATAAATATGTTATTATTACTTTATTTGACAACTCTATTTTATTATATGATACTATTATATTTGTCATGTAGTTGTACTTTATAACAAAGATAATAGAAACATATAATAAAATAGAGTTGTCTAATCAAGTAATAATTATGTATTTATTTGACAACTCTATTTTGTTATATATTGTTATTATCTTTGTTTTATAGTTTTTTTTTTCTTAATGAAGATGATAATAACATATAATAAAATAGAGTTGTCAAATAAATATGTATTTATTTGTTTATTTGACAACTCAATTTTGTTCTATGTTATTATTATCACCGTTTTATACTTCTACGTCATAACTAATATAATAATAACATATAATAAAATAGAGTTGTCAAACAAATAAGTTATAACGAAGTTAATAATAACATATAACAAAATAGAGTTGTCAAATAAAGTAATAATTACATTTTTATTTGCAACTAAATTTTCTTATATGTTTTTATTATTTTTGTGTTATAATTGTACTTAATAACGAAAATAATAATAACATATAACAAAATAGAGTTGTCAAATAAAGTAATAATTACATTTTTATTTGCAACTAAATTTTCTTATATGTTTTTATTATTTTTGTGTTATAATTGTACTTAATAACGAAAATAATAATAACATATAACAAAATAGAGTTGTCAAATAAAGTAATAATTACATTTTTATTTGCAACTAAATTTTCTTATATGTTTTTATTATTTTTGTGTTATAATTGTACTTAATAACGAAAATAATAATAACATATAACAAAATAGAGTTGTCAAATAAAGTAATAATTACATTTTTATTTGCAACTAAATTTTCTTATATGTTTTTATTATTTTTGTGTTATAATTGTACTTAATAACGAAAATAATAATAACATATAACAAAATCAAGTTGTAAATTAAATACAAAATGAAGATAATAATAAATATATTAAAATGGTGTTGTCAAATAAATATTTAAGTATTGTAAGATATATCCCTCTGTAATTTTGATGTAAATCCCAAACATACAATGTATATGCATTATTTGATAAATCTAATAGTTTGAGTTGAGATACATTTCAGGTAACACTACACTTGGACAAAACTTGGATCTCAAGCAATCAAGCAAAGATTGATCACGTCATACAAGACTTCAAGATTATATGTAAATGTGTCTAGTGTCCATAGTGTTTATTAGTTAGATTCATCATTATGATTTCACACATCTAATATTTGCCAATTAAAACTGAAATCATAAAATAAGTATTTTAATCAATCAACTTGGAAATCAACTAGGCAATCGATTTTCTGAGTTATAGAACCAAGTTTTAACTAAGTCAATCGATTAGGAAATTGATTACTTAAAGGTTGATATCAAACCTGTGTTTTATGATCAAAGGCAATCGATTGAACAATCGATTGATATACCTTTTTTGAGGTACAAGATATCAGACCTGTGTTCTATGATCAAAGGGAATCAATTGGACAATCGATTGATATAATTTCTTGAGGTACAAGATTACCACTAATCAATTGGTTAATCGATTGTTTGATTCACATAACAAAACTTTCACTGCGATAATCGATTGGCAAATCGATTACTTAAAAATGTTTTATCAGACCTGTGTTCTGTGATTAAACAAAATCAATTGGATAGTCGATTGCATAAATGAATCAGTTTATCATTTATCAGAGACATACTACATATTCGATCGGCACATCGATTGTAACTCAGTGATTGAGTTACAGGGAGAAATCAGTCGATTGGGAAATCGATTTGTCTAAGTTTTTCTGAAACTATATAAACTGAGAATAATACACTTTGAGAGAAATTGATATAACTCACAAAACTCTATTGGCAAATATTATGTGTGAGATTTGAGTTGGATGCATAGGCTGGGAATTGCTGGAAAGTCTGTAAACATACTCAAATCATTTCTAATAAAGGCTGGAATCGATAATTGATTCCAGGACTGGACGTAGACTATCAAACGGATAGTCGAACCAGTATAAAAATCCTGGGTGCACACTTTTCTATCTCTATACTCTTTATTTTGATAATGCATGTGTTCTTGAATCTTAGTTTTGAATAAATTTTTGAACCTTTTATTGTTAAATTGGAATTAATATTAAACAAGTTGGTTTTGATATTAAGTTCATCACTTAGGAAAGAATTAGATAATCTAGTTAAAAATATCGTATAAATCTTCCTAAGGATAGAGGTCATTAACACCAACAATTGGCATCGATAGCCTGATCTTTTAGACTAGTTCTCAAAAAGAAAATGACTTCTATTGAATTCTTGGGTGAATGTGCCTCTTTAGCTAGACCCTTTGCCTTTAATGGGTCTTCTTATATGTACTGGAAAGAAAGAATGCTTGTCTTTCTAGAGGCAAGTGGACTTGACATATTAGATGCGGTAGAAATTGGTCCTTAGGTGCCTAAACTTACTGGCCCTGATGGATCATTTATCAAGAAACCAAAAGCTGATTGGTCTGATGATGATAAGAAAAAAGTTGGCTATAATGCAAAAGCCAAAAATATAATAACTTATGCTTTAAGTGCTGATGAGTTTTTCAGGGTATCAAATTGCAAAACTGCCAAAGAAATGTGGGATACACTCCAAGAAACTCATGAAGGCACAACTGATGTCAAGAGGGCCAGAACCAATACTCTGATGCATGAATATGAACTCTTCAATATGAAGAAGGATGACTCAATCAATGACTTGCAGACAAGGTTCACACATATCATTAATAATCTGAATGCTCTAGGAAAAGTAATTGACAATGAGCAACAAATAAACAAAGTAATGAGATGCTTGACAAGAGAATGGCAACCTAAGGTCATTGCAATTGTTGAATCAAAGGATCTTGGAAGCATGACCATTGCCACCCTATTTAGCAAGCTCCGAGAACATGAAATGGAGCTGTACCGGTTGAATGAGTCAGAGCCAACTGATCGGAAAAGAAAAGGATTATATCTGGAAGCTCAAACTCATAAACCAAAATCTGAACCAGAAACTTGCACTGATGATTCAGAAAGTGAAACTGATGAAGAACCTGAAATTGGGATGCTGGTCAAAAAATTTAAGAAATTTCTGAAGAAGAAAGGAGTCCAATCAAAGAAACCATCCAGTTCAAGGGCAAAAAGCTTCAGCAAGAATGAGACAAATGATAGCAAAGTGATAACTTGCTATGAATGTGGTAAATCAGGCCACATTAGATCTGAGTGCTTTAAACTACAAAACAGAAACAAGCTTGTGAAGGCTAAAGGCAAGGATCAACAATCTTCAACAAAGAGAGCCTACATAGCTTGGAATGACAATGATGAAGAATCATCTGAAAATTCAGAAGATGAAGAAGCTAACTTGTGTCTAATGGCAAACCTTGATTCAGATTCAGACAACGATGTAAGTACCACCTCTAATCCCTCTTATGATGAATTGCATGATGCTTTCAATGAATTGCATGATGAACATATTAAGGTAGTCAAACAATTAATTTGCACTAAGAAAATGTTAGAAAAATAGTGCATGATGTATGAAGAAATTAAAAAAGATCATAAGTTGCGTGAAAGACAAGAATGAACTATTGAAAAAGGAAGCACATGATAAACTCATTAGCTTTACTGAACTTGAAAGAAAGGTTGAATCATTAAAATTTGATTTAGCAAAATTTACAAATGGTAGAAACAACCTTAATGTACT
>NC_021162.2:11369570-11372590 GCF_000331145.2 Cicer arietinum
ATTAGAGCTTTCTACTCCAACTTCAAACTCACAGCATTTGGATTTGAGTCTGAAGTCAAAGGGAAGAAAATCTCCATGACTTTTAGAGAGTTCTCAAGGCTGTCAGGACTGCCATTTTATGGAGAAGCTGTGGATGGCAGGACCAATCCCGACTCCACTGATGATGCTTGGGAAACATCAGTGGACAAACACACATCAATTCAAGACCTAATGGTTGAAGGATTTGTGGAAGGCATCTCTCTTCCCATTGGTCAGATGAAGATTCAACACAGATTGCTGATGTATGTGCTAACCAGGATGTTAGTACATAGATCAGGGAATCATGTTGTGATTCAAAAGCTGGACATCACTCTTCTTTTGGGCCTTTACAAGGAACTAAAGATGAGCTGGGCCTGGATTGTGCTGGCTAACATGTTAGAGTCAGCACAAGGAAAACAAATGCTCTCATACCCTCAACATATCATAAAGATTCTGATTTTTGGGGAATCAACTGTCAACCAAATGCAGTTGAAAAGGATAAATAGTATTTGGACAAGGGCACAATCAACTGCTGAACAGCCTGAGCAAGCTGAACCCCAATCTGAGGTTCTAGCTAAGTTGTTGGAATTTTTGGAGTCTCAAGCTAGACACAATGCTAAGGTGGAAGTCTCACTTGTGCGACTGCAGTCAACCCTCAACTCTATTGTTCAGGATGTAGATGCCATCCCAGAACATTTAGGTCTCAAAATGTCCTTTGAGGACATAACTGACATTGACACACAAGTGGCCAATCAGGAAGATGAACCTCCTTCCCCCAATCAGCCCTGGATTAGATTTTTGTTTAGGCTTTTGTTTTCTTTATTATTTTGTAAATATATTTTCAGTATTTCTCTTATTCTCTCATGTATTATCTTTTTGAATTTAATGACAAAAGGGGGAGATACCATATTTTGATACAGTTAACTTGTGCTCTGATACCAATACCATATTATGATACAATTAACTTGTGCTTATGCTTATCTTATCATATATGCTGAAAACTGAATCTGAAATTGAAATGAATCATATATGCTAAAACTCGGGGGGAGTTTAAATAAGGATTATTATAAAGGTCTAATGTTGAAATGTAAAACTCAAAATCAAAATTATATGTTTGTCATTTAATCAAAAAGGGGGAGATTGTAAGATATATCCCTCTGTAATTTTGATGTAAATCCCAAACATACAATGTATATGCATTATTTGATAAATCTAATAGTTTGAGTTGAGATACATTTCAGTTAACACTACACTTGGACAAAACTTGGATCTCAAGCAATCAAGCAAAGATTGATCAAATCATACAAGACTTGAAGATTATATGTAAATGTGTCTAGTGTCCATAGTGTTTATTAGTTAGATTCATCATTATGATTTCACACATCTAATATTTGCCAATTAAAACTGAAATCATAAAATAAGTATTTTAATCAATCAATTGGGAAATCAACTAGGCAATCGATTTTCTGAGTTATAGAACCAAGTTTTAACTAAGTCAATCGATTAGGAAATCGATTACTTAAAGGCTGATATCAAACCTGTGTTTTAAGATCAAAGGCAATCGATTGAACAATCGATTGATATACCTTTCTTGAGGTACAAGATATCAGACCTGTGTTCTATGATCAAAGGGAATCAATTGGACAATCGATTGATATAATTTCTTGAGGTACAAGATTCCCACTAATCAATTGGTTAATCGATTGTTTGATTCACATAACAAAACATTCACTGAGATAATCGATTGGCAAATCAATTACTTAAAAATGTTTTATCAGACCTGTGTTCTGTGATTAAACAAAATCGATTGGATAATCGATTGCATAAATGAACCAGTTTCTCATTTATCAGAGACATACTACTTATTCGATCGGCACATCGATTGTAACTAAGTGACTGAGTTACAAGGAGAAATCAGTCGATTGGCAAATCGATTTGGTTGAAGTAACTAAGTTACAGGGAGAAATCAGTCGATTGGCAAATCGATTTGGTTGAGTATATGAGTTACAGTAAGACATTAGCCCATTGCCAAATCGATTATGTTAGTAAACATGAATCGACTGAGTAATCGATTATTTGATCTTACACTTTGAACAAAACAAATATAAATCGATTACTCAATCCACTCTGAGATGAACTGAGCATCAAAGTTTTGATTTATGCATTAAAAACATCGATTAGCAAATCGATTAGTTCATCTGTTTTCAAGAATTTAAAGAAAAACAAGAAACGCGAAATCGATTGGGAAATCAAATAAGCTGATAATACACATTAATAAATAGATTGGGAAATCAATTTGTCTAAGTTTTTCTGAAACTATATAAACTGAATCAATCACAATTTTCTCAAAAATTACATAATACATAGAAAGAACTGAACTTTTCAAATAATACACTTTGAGAGAAATTGATATAACTCACAAAACACTATTGGCAAATATTATGTGTGAGATTTGATAGTGATTGAATAAAGAGTTTTTAGTCTTTTTTAAAAGAAGTTATCTTTGTAAAAGAAAGTGTGTAGAAATTCAGTGTTGTAACTGGTGGTTATCTTTCAGGGTGTGTGATCATCTAAAGGAGACCTCAATTTGATCTCGCTAGAGCTTGGCGAGTAGCTCTTAGGCATAAATTGGTTTTGTAGAAGATTGATGTTGAGTTGGATGCATAGGCTAGGAATTGCTGGAAAGTCTGTAAACATACTCAAATCATTTCTAATAAAGGCTGGAATCGGTAATTGATTCCAGGACTGGACGTAGACTATCAAACGGATAGTCGAACCAGTATAAAAATCCAGGGTGCACACTTTTCTATCTCTATACTCTTTATTTTGATAATGCATGTGTTCTTGAATCTTAGTTTTGAATAAATTTTTGAATCTTTTACTGTTAAATTGGAATTAATATTAAACAAGTTGGTTTTGATATTAAGTTCATCACTTAGGAAAGAATTAGATAATCTAGTTAAAAATATCGTATAAATCTTCCTAAGGATAGAGGTCATTAA
>NC_021162.2:11373087-11373950 GCF_000331145.2 Cicer arietinum
CAACCTAAGGTCACTGCAATTGCTGAATCAAAGGATCTTGGAAGCATGACCATTGCAACCCTATGTAGCAAGCTCAGAAAACATGAAATGGAGCTGCGTCGGTTGAATGAGTCAGAGCAAACTGATCGGAAAAGAAAAGGACTATCTCTGAAAGCTCAAACTCATAAACCAAAATTGAACCAGGAAACTTGCACTGATGATTCAGAAAGTGAAACTGATGAAGACCTGAAATTGGGATGCTGGTCAGAAAATTCAAGAAAATTCTAAAGAAGAAAGGAGTCCAATCAAAGAAACCATCCAGTTCAAGGGCAAAAAGCTTGAGCAAGAATGAGACAAATGATAGCAAAGTGATAACTTGCTATGAATGTGGTAAATTGGAATTAATATTAAACAAGTTGGTTTTGATATTAAGTTCACCACTTAGGAAAGAATTAGATAATCTAGTTAAAAATATCGTATAAATCTTCTTAAGGATAGAGGTCATTAAAACCAACAAGTATTACATTATTTGACAACACTATTTTATGAAAGATAATAATAACATATAATAAAATAGAGTTGTCGAATAAAATAATAAAGTAAAACTATAAAACGAAGATAATAATAACATATAATAAAATAGAGTTATCAAATAAATATGTAACTATTAATTTATTTGATAATTCTATTTTAACATATAATAATAACATATAACGAAGATAGTAGTAAGATATAATAAAAAAGAGTTGTCAACTAAATATGTAATTATTACTTTATTTCACAACTCTATTTAATTATATTTTAGTATTGTCTTCGTTATGAATTACAACTATATAACGAAAATAATAATAACATAAAATAAAGTAGAGTTGTCAAATAAATTA
>NC_021162.2:11374619-11380220 GCF_000331145.2 Cicer arietinum
CTAAACCCAAAATCCTGAACCTTAAACTCTAAACCTTAATCCCTAAACGTGATTTCTTAAACCCTAAACACCCTAACACACTAAACCCTAATAAAATAAAGATGTAATTATTACTTTATTTGACATCTCTATTTTTTTTATGTGTTATTATTATATATTTGTTATATAGTAAAGCTATAAAACGAAGATAATAATAACATAAATTAAATTAGAGTTGTCAAATAAAGTAATAATTACATATTTACTTGACAACTCTATTTTATTATATGTTACGGATTTTAGTCCATTTTTGTCGGGTAGTACGAAAATCGCCCAAAAAGTCCTAATGAAAATGAGGAACGGGAGAGACTTTTAGCATGCTTCTCCTAAATTTATAATTGTGTTTCAGGTCAAATTTCAAACACTAGTTGTCGTCTTGTCAGAAAATACAAATTTTAGTCCATTTTTGTTAGGTGGTACGAAAATCGCTTCAAAAGTCCAGATGAAATCGAGGACGAGAAGACCCTTATAGCATTTTTCGGCGTCATATTTCAAACACTAGCCATCGTTTGAACTAAAAATACAAATTTCAGTCCATTTTTGTTGTGAAGTACAAAAATCGCCCGAGAAGTCCAAATGAGATCGAGGACCTAGAGACTCTTTTAGAATTCAACTCCAAAATTAATAACTTTGTTTTCGGTTCCGCGTCAGATTTCAAACAGTAGCCATGTTCTGGTCCAAAATTACAGATTTTTGTCGAGTGGTACGATAGTCGCCCAAGAAGTCCAAATGAAGTTGAGGTTTGGAAGTATCTTATAGAATTCTTCTACTACATTTAAGACTCTGTTTCGGGTTCCGTGTCAGATTTCAAACACTAGCCATTGTCAAGTCCGAAAATACGGTTTTCGGTCTATTTTTGTTTTTTGGTATGATTTTCAAACCCTACCAATAAGATTTCAAACCTTAGCCATCATCTTGTACAAAAATAAGAATTTTGGTCAACTTTTGTCGGGTGGTACGATTTTCACCCGAAAAGTCCAGATGATATCGAGGACTGTGAGACCCTTATAGCATTCTTCACCTAAATTTAAAATTGTGTTTCGGGTTTCGAGTTTCGTATTAGATTTCAAACACTAGCCATCGTCTGGTTCATAAATATCGATTTCGTTCTTTTTTTGTCAGGTGGAACGAAAATCGCCTGAAAAGTCCATATGAAATTGAGGATCAGGAGACCCTTTTAGCATTCTTCTCCTAAATTTTTAATTGTATTTCGGGTCAGATTTCAAATACTAGCCATCGTCTAGTACGAAAATACGGAATTCGGTCCATTTTTTTGGGTGGTAGGAAAATCGCCCGAAAGGTCTAAATGAAATCGAGGACTGGGGTCCCTTATATCATTCTGGTCCTAAATTTTAAATTGTGTTTTGGGTTTCGAGTTTTGGATAAGATTTCAAACATTAGCCATCGTCTTGTTCGAAAATATGGATTTCATTCCATTTTTGTCAGGTGGTATGAAAATCGCTTGAAAAGTCAAGATGAATCGAGAACCGGGAGACCCCTACGACTTTCTTCAACTAAATTTATAATTGTGTTTCGAGTACGGTACAGATTTCAAACAATGTCCATTGTTTGTTCCAAAAATACGGATTTCGTTCCATTTTTTAATTGTTTTGGGTTCCGTGTCAGAAAACACGGATTTCGGTCTATTATTTTCGAGGGGTACATATATTAAATGAAAACTCTAGATGATATCAACGACCGAGAGACACTTATAGCATTCGTCTGGGTAGAAAATATGGATGATATCGAGGACCGAGAGACCCTTATAGCATTATCTTTTTTGAAAATACGTGTATCGGTCCATTTTTGTCTGGTAGTATGAAAATCGCCCAAAAAGTTCAGATGAAATTGAGGACCAAGAGACCCTTACAGTATTCTTCTCGTAAATATATAAAAGTGTTTCGCGTTATGCGTCAGATTTCAAACACTAGACATCGTCGTGTTCCAAAATACGGATTTCGGTCCATTTTAGTCGCATGGTACGAAAATAGCCCGAAAAATCCAGATGAAATGGAGGACTGAGCGACCTTTATATCATTCTTCTCCTTAATATATAACATTGTTTTGGATTCCGCATCAGATTTCAAACACTAGTAATTGTCTAGTCCGAAAATACAGATTTTGGTCAATTTTTGTCAATGGGTATGAAAATCACCCAAAAAGTCCAGAGGAAATCGATGACCGAGAGACATTTATAGCATTCTTCTTCTAAATTTACGACTATATTTCGGTTTCCATGTCAGATTTCAAACACTAGCCATCGTCTTGTTTAAAAAATACGAATTTCGGTCCATTTTAGTCGGGTAGTACGAAAATCGCCTGAAATGTCTAGATGAAATCAAGGACCAGGAGTCTCTTACATTTATAACTTTGTTTCGGGTTCCACTTCAAATTTCAGATACTAGCCATCGTCTGGTCCGAAAATACGGATTTCAATCCATTTTTGTCGGGTAGTATGAAAATCACACGAAAAGTCAAAATGAAATCGAAGACCGAGAGAACCTTATAGCATTCTTCTCCTAAATTTATAACTATGTCTCGGGTTCCACGTCAGATTTCAAACACTAGCCATCTTCTGGTCCGAAAATATGGATTTTGGACCATTTTTGTCATTTGGTACAAAAATCGCCCGAAAAGTTTGAATTAATTGGAGGATCCAGTTACCCTAATTGGATTGTTCTCCTAAATTTATAATTGTGTTTCTTGTCAAAATTTAAACACCAGCCATCATCTGGTCCGAAAATATGGATTTCGGTCCATTTTTGTCGGTTGCATCGAAAATTTAAAACAATGTTTCAAGTTTCGCTTCAGATTTAAAACACTAGCCATCGCCAGGTCCAAAAATACGGATACCAAAAATTGACCGAGAGAACCTTATAAGATTCTTTTCCTATATTTATAATTGTGTTTGAGGTTTCACGACAGATTTAAAACACTAGTCATCGTCTTGTTCCATATACAGATTTAGGTCCACTTTTTTTCAGGTGGTACGAAAATCGCCCGAAAAGTCCAGATGTAATCGAGGACCGGAAGACCCTTATGGCATTTTTCTCTTAAATTTGTAACTTTGTTTTGGGCTCGGCTTCATATTTCAAACACTAGCCATCGTGTGAACCAAAAATACGAATTTCGCTCGAAAATCCATATGAAATCGAGGACCTAGAGACCGTTTTATAATTCTTCTCCAAAATAAAGAACCGTGTTACGGATTCCGCGTCAGATTTAAAACACTAGCCATCAACTTGTTCAAAAATACAGATATCCGTCCATTTTAGTCGGGTGGTACGAAAATCGCCCGAAATGTCCATATCAAATCGAGGACCAGGAGACACTTATAGCATTCTTCTATTAAATTTATAACTGTGTTTTGGGTTCCACGTCAGATTTCAAGCACTAGCCCTCGCTTGTCCAAAAATACAGATTTCTATCCATTTTTGTTAGGGGGCACGAAAATCTCCCGAAAAGTCCAGATGAAATCGAGGACAAGGAGACCTTCATAACATTTTTATCCAAAGTTTATAAGTGTGTTTTGGGTTCTACTTCAGATTTCAAACACTAGCCATCGTCTTGTTCGAAAATATGGATTTCGGTCCATTTTAGTCGGGTGGTACGAAAATCGCCCGAAAAGTCCAGATGAAATCGAGGATCGAGAGACCCTTATCGCATTCTTCTCCTAAATATATAACAATGTTTTGGGTTCCGAATCATATTACAAATACTAGCCATTGTCTGGTCCATAAATACAGATTTTGGTACATTTTTGTTTAGGAGTAAGAAAAGCATCCGAAAAGTCCAAATGAAATCGAGGACTGAAAGACCCTTATAGCATTTTTCTCCAAATTTTATTATATGTTATTAAAGGATGGAGAAAACCTTATAGCATTCTTCTTCTAAATTTATAAATGTGTTTTGGGTTCCGCGTCAAATTTCAAACACTAGCACTCATCTTGTTCCAAAATATGAATATCGGTCCATTTTAGTCGGGTGGTACAAAAATCGCCCGAAACATCTAGATGAAATCGAGGACCAGGAGACACTGATAGCATTCTTCTCTTAAATTTATAGCTGTGTTTTAGGTTCCGCGTCAGATTTCAAACACTAGCCTTGTCCAAAAATACAAATTTTGAACCATTTTTGTTAGGTGGCACGAAAATCGCCCGAAAAGTTTAGATGAAATCGAGGAGAGGGAGACCATTATAACATTCTTATCCAAAGTTTATAACTGTGTTCCGGGTTCCGCGTCAGATTTCAAATACTAGCCATCCTCTTGTTCAAAAATACGATTTTCGGTCCATTTTAGTCGGGTGCACGAAAATCGCCTCAAAAGTCCACATAAAATCGAGGACCGGGCGACCCTTGTAGCATTCTTCTCACAAATTTAAAATAGTGTTTCGGGCTCTGCGCCAGATTTCAAACAGTACCCATAGTCTGGTCTGAAAATCCAAATTTTGGTCCATTTTTGTAGAGGGGTATGAAAATCGCCCGAAAAGTCCAGATAAATTCGACGATCAGGAGACCCTTATAGCATTCTTCTCCAAAATTTATAACTATGTTTCGGGTTCCACACTCGATTTCAAACACTAGCCACCGTCTGGTCCGAAAATACGATTTTCTGTCTATTTTTGTCAGGTGGTACAAAAATTGTTCGAAAAGAACAGATGAAATCGAGGACCAGGAGACCCTTATTGAATCCCTCTCCTACATTTATAATTGTGTTTCAGTTACATCGTCAGATTTTAAACACTAGCCATTGTCTTATTCGAAAATACGGATTTCGTTCCATCTTAGTATGGTAGTACGAAAATCGCCCGAAATGCCCAAATGAAATCGAGGACCAAGAGACTCTTATAGCATTCTTCTCCTAAATCTATAACTGAGTTTCAGGTTCTGCGTCATATTTCAACCACTTGCAATCGTTTGGTTTGAAACTACGGATTTTGGTCTATTTTAGTACGGTGGTATGAAAACGTTCCATCTAGTATGGTAGTACGAAAATCGCCCGAAATGCCCAAATGAAATCGAGGACCAAGAGACTCTTATAGCATTCTTCTCCTAAATCTATAACTGAGTTTCAGGTTCTGCGTCATATTTCAACTGCGGATTTTGGTCTATTTTAGTCGGGTGGTATGAAAATTGCCTGAAATGTCCAGATGAAATCGAGGACTAGGAGACTCTTATAGCATTCTTATGTTAAATTTTCGGACAAGACAATGGCTAGTGTTTGAAATATGACGCTGAACCCGAAACACTTTTATATATTTAGGCGAAGAATGGTAACAGGTTCTCTTGGTCCTCAATTTCATCTGGAGTTATCGGGCGATTTTGGAACCACCCGACTAAAATTGACCGAAATCCATATTTTCGAACAAGATGATGGCTATTGTATGAAATCTGACGCGCAAACCGAAACACAGTTATAAATTTTTAAGAAGAATGTTATAAGGGATTCTCAGTCCCCGATTTCTTCTGGACTTTTCAAGCGAGTTTCGTACCCTCGACAAAAATAGACCAAAATCTGTATTTTTGGACTAGACGATGGCTAGTGTATGAAATATGACGCAG